>NC_132807.1:21364362-21664362 GCF_048594095.1 Paramormyrops kingsleyae
TCAAAAATAGTTTCATCATACATCCCACCATCTACCACGTCAAAGGTCTTTGACCTTTTTTTTTTTTGAGGTAATTTTTTTTTTCTTCTGACTTTTGAGTCACTGAGCAAAATCTGCCGGTTCTTTAGAATTCAGCCCTCTGTTAGCTGCAGTCGCATCAATGTCCGACTAATAACTAAAGCCTCCATTTTCCCCAGAAACTTAAAGCCTATATCAGAGATTTATTCTTGAGATGGGAAAATGTTCAGATTTTCTTTCTCTACTATCATGTCCCCATTTTTTCCCCTCTGTGATGTCTGTGAGCGGTAGCCTGCTTTTGAGCTGGCCAATCTATTACTACCTGCTGTCAGAATGTCAAACATCCCAAAAATATGTTAAATTCAGCTGTCACTACTGAGAGAGTAGTCGTGAGAAAGTAGTAGTGAGTGAGTAGTAGTGAGTGAGCAACTGAAGGATGAACTGAGTCATGTTTTGTGTAGCTTTGCTAGTTAAACAACACCCACTGTCACTTTCATCAGATCCATCTGTTTATTTTCATTTGTATTATTTTTGGAAGACATTGTGGCAGCACGGTGGCTCACTGGGTTGTTCTGTTGTCTGTAACATTGTAAAGTGTTCTGTTGCCCTCGCGAACGTTTTGCCCAGGGGCCCACACAACCCATAATCCGTCCCTGACTATATGCCGCATTAAAATACTTGTGGAAGCCATATTCTGTGCAAATTCCTATCACCGTAAACCTTGCCTTTGTCATTCTCTCTCTGCAGCCTGCAGAGCACCATGTGATCAGCACATTTACATCATTGATCTCTTAGCAATAGCTCCTTAGCATTGAAGTGATTTGCTGTGAGGCTGCATCTGTCCACACAAATTCATAGTGCATGAGTATTTCTTTGCCTACAGATACAGCAGGACCACCAGGAATTCTGCCAGTATTCCATCTATGGCCCTAACCTGAGAAACTGAATGTTTTGTAAAGTAAGTGTGTCTCTTTCCATCACTTATTGCACACAGAAAATGATCTTAAATCAGGGGTATGACGTCAGCCTGGGAATGAAAACTGTGCTGCTGAAGAAGACATGACGTATCTGTAAACTTGTAAAAACTTCTAACACATTTACCATTAATGTTAGTTCTCATATATGATGTAATATTTAGACTAACTATTTAGGCATAAAACCTCTTTATGTAGTTCCTGTTCAGGGGGCTCAGTGATGTGAAAAGGAAATAAAATCTCCACTCCATTGCACTCCGATGACCTGCTCTTGCAACATATTTCTGGATATTAATTGCTTAATTTATGTCAAACAAAATCAAGATGCTTGAAAAATGCATTTTGTACTCATTTGCATTTTTATGCAAAGCAAAATTTAAATTAAAAGGCACAGAGAACACAATTTTATATTTCAAAATGTAATATTAATATGTAAGCAATTTCATACTCCTTATATTAATAGGAAGCTGGAGGAACGATAACTGTTTTATAATGAAGTTACAGTTTATTAAACAAATAATGAAAAATCACTTATAGTGGATGGCTTAGTGGTGGAGAATTATTTTTTAAAGTCTGCACCTCGCTTTTCTTGGAGCTTCTTGGTCGCTGTGTCCATATCTCGGGATGATGCAGATCACTCATTGATTGGGTTACCCATTACTTATCATGTAGGCAGCTTGGGTGTGTTTTGGGAGGTGACGGTTAGAGAAAACTGCTATCAAGTGGTTTTATCTTCCAGAGAGTGGCAAACTTCCTTAATTCCTTTTCGGTTCACGTGATTAGAAGGGCTTTCGTTGAGTCACGTGGTATCAGTCTGGTCCTGCTTGTTCACCTGACCGTCTTCACACAGCCCGGAGAGGAAGACAGACCCCTGATATAGAGGGAACTTAAAATTAAACTGACCAGCAATGCAGTACATCCCGGTTATGAAAATGAAAGTGAATGGGTCATTTGGTGAGAAGGGGAAGAACCTTAACCTAATGCCATATTCCTTGCAGCATATAGGACCGTGGGAAACAGGGTTCAACTGAGCTTCAAAACTGGCCCTGGACACAGGTCCCCCCAGTCCAGCCCTTGTGGGATTTAACACTAGAAGTCACTGCAGGGACATTAACCTGGCCAAACGTTAAAATGTTTGTTCTGCTTTGTAGTACTTTTTCATACATACCTGAACACATCGACAGGGGTCAAGACAATAGCAAATTCTTACAGACACAGCTGAAGAAGAATTCCCGTTCTTCATACTACACTGTCATGATCGTTGAAGTCAGAATATGTCAATTTTGAACAAACTGAGTTTGACTTACGACATCTTTAGCTCCTGACACAGTAAGACTATTTACCTCCCGTGCCTCTGTTTCTCCTGCTTTGCCACAGCTGTCCTGTCAAGTAAACTCCCTCAGACTAAACAGTCTAAAAAGAGACTGTCTCCCTCCATACCAGCGCTGCCCCTCCAGTGGGACACGATATCCGTCAAGCTCGAGGCCAGATTACCCACATTACAGCTGATGCTCCAGGGACATAGACTAAGGGGTTTAGAAAAACCCACTCATCTCATTTACCGGCTTAGACAAGATTCCTTTATCGGATACTCTGATGTTTCCTGAAAAATTTTATACCACTATGGGGGAAAATCTCATGGGATTAACTCTTGTTTATCATAATCTCTGTGCCGTAGGTATAAATAATGAATCGCTTCACTTTCTTTCCTTTCCTACAGTATGTTGTCATCACAGGCACAGAGCAGCGATTTAATGATCCTTGTTCCTCTCTCCCTGCTTGTCACAATCAGCCGTCCTCGGAACGTCCTGTCACTCTCTCACCGCCGCTCCAGCTGCAGATCAGCCTGGTTCTAGCATCGTATCCCCCTGCGACCGCTGCCCATGGCTCAGAATTTCTAACCAGCAATTAGTTTGGATTTATCAGACTTCCTCCACTCTCATCAGCACTTGCAGAGCCCACGATTGGGACAATAACAGGAAACCCTCCCAGGAGGGTGAAGTCAGACTCACCCTGGGCAGCTTTACAAGTCTTGACTCTATTGGTCTGAGCTTACACAGGTTCACAGCTGTACGTTCTGCCCTGCGTTCCTCACGCACACACCGGCGCACGGACCGACCTAAAACGGTACTGCTTCTTGGGTTGCTGAGGACTGAAACAAGGGAGGTGACCCAAAGAAAATCACCTTCAGGTAAGAAATGATCATTCTCATGCTTAAGTGATTGACTTGTGGATTTATAATGTTGTATAATGATTGTTTTTTTTAAAGCTTTATTTTCTTATAAAGTTATCAAGTTAAAAATGCTATATGATGAACAATTAGGACAATATGGTATTACAGGAATAATTGAACTGTATTTGCTTAAAGTTTATTTAGATTTTCACATAAACTTTGGCTAAATAACAGTGTCGTTTGAGGTGAGTCCAGATCATGTCCCAGTTTTAGGCTGTAGTATGATGTAAATGTCCATAGAGTTTGAAGGGAGGCACAGAGAGGGACCTCAAACCCCAGGCCATCTATCACACAGTATCGTGGGTTAAATAAATGTGACAGGTGACACAAAAGTACCCTGAGCTTGAACAGCAAGCGACGGTGTGACTTAGAGTCTGCCCTACTAGACCGTATCATCCTCAAACAAGAATGGACCCAAACCCCCAGCCTGTCATGGAATGTAAATGCAGGGAGCCTTATAGATCATTTATCCATTTGTTTGGACAGATTATGTTCTCTCAGTTGTTTATTTTTGGATAGTTCTTATTTTTCATGCAGTTTTTTTGTTTGCCTTTTAAAGCCACAGTCATCCAGAAATGATCCTTTATGAATTAGATACTCTCCGCAACATGTAAAATTAAGCAAGTAGGATTCACGGGATAAATTATGTGTTAAAATCTGGGTGGTGGCCTCATTTTAATCCGGAGAAGTAGATAATTTAGTCTGACATTTTTTTATATTTGATAAATTCCCCCTTTACTGCCAGAAACAATTTTGATGATGCAGTATAAACTTTTGGAGTTTGTATTAAAAGGCACCAAAGAGAAAAGGAGCTGTAATGTCTCTCAAACAGCCGATCACTCTAGTACAATACAGAGCTTTTTTGATGTTCCTTAAGCTGCTGAATACGACACAGAACTAGTAATTCCACTATTTATTGTACATAATATATGTATTTTGGTCCCACTTTACAATTAGGCTACTCTTATAAAGGGATTATGAATGGTTTATAAGCAGGGTATTAATTAGGTTACTTTGTAAATCATTACTAGACAATTATAAACAAGTTTTCTTCTTACTAATGAGTTAGTACCATTTTTAAGTGGCAAAGGGTAGCCTTATTGTAAAGTGTTACCTGTATTTTTAATGATTTATTTATTTATTTATATGTTTGTTATTGTATATAATGAAAGAATAAAGTTTTCATTTATATCTACCCTACCTTAGATCGAATAGTAAATGCTACAGGTTGAGAAACAATATCTTTGGTGTTGAAAAGCCCATAACCAAATAAACTACACCATGATAATAGTCGCAGGCACAGAGCACTGAATCGCAAATTCTGTGTTATAATAAGTAATTGAGATACTACTGGAAATATGCACGAGATGTTTGTTCATTTCTTTCGAACCACGTCACAAATTACATTTTCATAGAGTTGTATTCTGCTTGGAACTGAGATAAAAGGCTTTCGTTCATAAACCCAAGCTGCTTAGTTACAAAAATAATACTGGGATTTATTTGATCTGTTTAATCCAAACCATATTTGTGGAGCATGTTGCTTGCGTAGATGTTTAGCTAACTTTCGATCCTTAAAAGTGTATCTCTGCCAGCCGTGTCTATCGAGGCTCTGGATGTGACACTACAGTCTCACAATCCCGAAATATGGCCCCCACTTTCAGCGGACGGCAGCCTCACATCTCTCTCCAGCTTTTTATTCAAAAGCATCAACTCCCAGTAGGAAAAGTGGGAAACTGCTGAAAAAGAAAAGAGTATTTGCTTTGAGGACAGAAGCTGTGATACATTGTATCTTCAACATTGTTCAGGTTTATAGGTCTGATTTGGGTAGAGTAATGAAGCCCCCCCATCAAGTGAATGCAAAGAGACACG
This sequence comes from Paramormyrops kingsleyae, assembly GCF_048594095.1. NCBI lineage: Eukaryota > Metazoa > Chordata > Actinopteri > Osteoglossiformes > Mormyridae > Paramormyrops > Paramormyrops kingsleyae. Next base: position 21,369,457 of record NC_132807.1, read on the forward strand.
CTTATTGAAAACTGCAGGTTTTTTACTTTGAAAGCTTGTTTATTGTCCTTAGTTGGGTAGATAAGATGTTATTTTTACAAGATGGATTCCTTCCTTCTTGTGGCAGAAGGCAGAATGGTGTGTGAGATTCAATGGTAGGAAGGGTGTGTTACAACAGACAAATTAGCATAATGGCAACCTTGCAGGAGTATTTCCCAGTAGTATTGTGCTTCCACTTCCTTTGGCTGATAAGGTGCCCCCTTTAAACATCATGCTATATGGGTGAAAATTAACAGAAGTTATTTTGAATGTATAATGCTGACGCTGTAGCCGAGTGTGCTGTACTGGCTCAGTGGTTTGCATTGTGGCCTCCGAACTTCATGGTTGGGGTATAATTGAGTAGTATCCACAGAGACAAACTTTTTTTGAGAGAGCAGGGTCGGACAGTCCCAGGAACAAAGAGCTAAGGGCCTTGCTAATGGGCCTGATGCCAAAATCACTCTGCTGACCCTGGGAATTGAACCAGCAACCATCCAATAACAGAAACAGCATCCTAACCCACTGACTGGCCCCCACGTGTACTGTGAATCTGCTTTGGGTTAGGTGACCTGAGCACCATGACCCCCCTGGGTTTCTCTCACAAACTAATACTGGTCCCATGTATGGGGCTTATACAGTCTCTCTGTGTTCATGTGGGTTTTCCTGGTAATTCAGGTTCCTTTCACAGTCCAAAGATGTTTAGTATGATTGAAACGTTGTCTCTAATTTGCACTTGTGTGCATAAATGCTGTGTGATGGACTGGCATCCTATTTCGGGTCTACCTTGTCCTGCACCTTAATGATTATGTATACCAGCAACCAGACTGACCGAAATAAGCAGTCGGAAGATGGATGGATGGATGGATGGATGGGTGGGTGGGTGGTTTTGCATAACAAGTCATATACACTGCCTGGTCAAAAAAAAAAAGTCGCACACTTTAATATTTCATTGGACCACCTTTAGTTTTGATTATGGTCCACATTCATCACTGTAGTGTTTCCACGTGCTTGTGCAACATCTCAACAAATCTCTTCATCCAGATTTGCATTCATGTCTCATCGAGATCTTTTATTGGTGATAGGTGAGTTGAACCACTCTGTAAAATTTTCTTCAGCACATCTCAAAGACTTTCAATGAGGATAAGGTGAAGACTTTGTGGTGGTTAATTCATTTGTGAAAATGATTCGTCACGCTCCCTGAACCACTCTTTTGACAATTCGAGCCCAATGAATCTTGGCATTATCATCCTGGAATATGCCCATGCCATTACGAAAGAAATAAATCGATTGATTGGATAACCTGGCCATTCAGTAGAATCAGGTACTCAACTGAATTCACTTTATTGCTGCATAACGTTGATCTGTAATAATCGTTGATCTGTTCTTGCGGACTATGAGAAATCCAATAAAAATAAAGTAAAATGATCGATCAGAGGTCAATCGCAATGTGTAAAGGTTGCACCACATAATATCTATCTACCTTATGATCAAAATTATATCAGAATATATCAGAAATGACTGTAATAAAACTGCAGTTAAATGTGGAGCTTTTCAGCTCACGGTGAAAGCCAATTATTACTAATAATACTGAACAGAGTGATAAGTAGGCTGGCCTGTTGGGGGCAGTACTGCTCAATTGTGGGAGAATTACTTAAATTATTTTCCATGATTCCACCTTCCGTTGGTCAGTGGAGGCCGTATTTGAAGGCTCTGACCTGATCCAAAGTGGGCCAGCTGCCAGCGTTAACAGTATGTTGAAACGGCATGCATTCTCCACCCCCACCCATAAAACAACAGACTAGTCAAAATATAATACGGTTGTTTTGTTAGCTCTGAAAGGGGCATTAAAGGCATTTAAATGAGAACCTTAGGACTGAAGGCTTCTAAAACTGGGAGGTGATATGTACACTGTACACAGGCTACTATCCCACAGCTACTCTCCATTCCTGTAATTGGGGAAACTGGAGAAGCTGTCCTGGGCCCAGGCCCGGGGGGGTCCCAGGATAGGGTCCAGGTACGAGGAGACGCGTAGGCGTGATGCCCAGGGATGGAACTTTTGATGGAATTTTTGTTCCTAGCCTATTGGGCTAGTTCAGTGAAACACGCAGTCCAGCATGTCATTTTTTTTATTAGCTAGCAAGCTAGTGCTGACTTCTTTGTCTAAATGAATCACTTCAGCTGCGTGAGTGAGCTGATTTCGAGCCCTGGATATATCTCAGACTGCGCTGAAATAGCCCTGTTCTCCCCGTGTTCTAATATTTTAAGGTCTGGCCGACCACAGAGAGAGTGTTTATTTTAGACCCCACCCACAATGATGCTTCTGCTGGGTGTGGGAATTCCTGATGGTTCCACGTCCGCTTCACCCCACAGAAACCTTCACACCACATGGGACCATCTGCCCGGGGCCTGATAATGCTGCCAATGTCATGGCTGCTGCTCTCTGGACTGACACTCAGCCTGGCCTCTCCTGGTGCCAAGAGTGAGCCCTCCTCCCTGTCACTGCAGAGACATAAGCGACATTGGGAGTGGAAGTCTTTCTATGTGCTGGAGGAAAGAGACCCCCCGCACCGCGTTATGAAGGTAAACACCACCATCAGCTGGATATATTTATCCATTATAATTGTTTACTGCGTAAAAAACAAACAGAGTATATTTTAAATGCTATATTTGACATTCATCCTTCAATAACCACCAATAAACTGTTTCACCATTTTATACTACCCACATAACATTTACTACCAATATAATATTTAGGTACCAGTAAAATCATATGCAAGGCAATAAATGCTCTTCAACTATTATACTATTATACCATTTTTATGGGCAATAATTCTTTTGGCACTATAAAAATTTAACTTTTTTTTCAGCTACATTCAAATAAATCTAATATCCACACAATATATAAAATTGAAGGAGATGGTGCGGGCAGAATCTTTACGGTTGATGCATCTGGAGATGTATACGCCCAGGAGAAGCTTGATCGTGAGAAGAAAAGTTCGTATAGACTCAAAGCCAGACTTATTGATACCAGAACCAATCGGCAAGTGGATAATGAGGAAGAATTTGAAATCAATGTCTCCGACTTAAATGACAACAATCCAGTGTTTCTACAAGACTTCAAAGGATCAGTTGTGGAGAGATCTCCAAAAGGTAAAGGAGACTTTGAAAGCTCGTCTCACACCATTGGTGTTCTGTATAATTCAATGAATTACATACTGAAATTTAGAGATTAGAGAACCAGATCCTTTTTTTGTACAGGAACCCTGGTGATGACAGTGACTGCTACTGATTACGATGACCCGACAACTCCAAATGGAAAGCTTGAATATAAGTTATTAAATGGAACGGATTTATTTACCATTGACCAAAGAGGTGAGACATGAACCAGATCTAAATCTTCTTATGTACTGCTAATATGAATAATTAATTTAACATAATTATTTTAATAATGATGTAAGAGGTAAAAACCACATTCTCCGTGGTACACATATCATTTTATCATTGGGAATTCTTTTTTTTCCCTCAGAGTCAGTAGATTTAGACAAAACGAAAACGACATAAATAGATATTTAATAAAATGAGACTATCTTCATGCAGAAATAATGTACTAAAATCAGTCATTTGGGATGAAAAAGTTGTAGGTATATGAATATAGTAAAGTGTAAAGTTTTGTCTGTAGTTTCCGTTTCAAGAGATTTTATTCAGATTACCGTTAAATATGATTCATACTTTCCATGGAGTATCACTCAAGTTAATTGGCTAATCCCTCAGGAAAGTGATTAAAGTGATTTTGTCCACTTTAGGTGACATTAGAACCACAGTTGGCGACCTAGACCGTGAAAAGCAGAGCATGCACAAGATTTCTGTTCAAGCCAAAGACATGCCCGGCATTTCCTCTGGAAACATTAACACCACCACGGTGACAATCAACGTGCTCGATATCAATGACAACATGGCGGTCTTCAAGAAAAGTAAGACCAGAAATAACCCAAGAATTTGCGTTATCTTACTTTTTCAAACTAAGAAATTATTTGCATTCTGGTATTATTTAAAGTGTATTTGGAAGTTGATATTTATTCTGGAATTATCTCTCAACAGAAAAATATCAACCAACAGAAAAATATTCATTTAACGTCAAAGAAGATGCAAAGCAAAATTCCAAAATTGGAATCATGGAACTAGAAGACAAAGATGAGGAGCAGAATAAAGACCCAGTCTTCTCCGTTCTTGAATTCCCTCGGGTGTTTATGGTAGTTAAAAACCACATGAAAGACGGAGTCCTCACTTTGATGCAGGTCTGCGTGCTTATGAAATATATATGTCCTGAACAACACCAGTATCGTTGACGAAGTAATTCAAAGCTCACTGTTTAATGTCCGTATTTCCACAGGAACTTGATTATGAAACAAAAGATAAATACACCTTCGTAATAGAAGTAAAAGAAAGTAGCCTCAAAGAACCAGCTGACAACCAAGATGAGAAACTCCTTCGCAGGGCTGATGTCACTATCAATGTGATCGACGTTGATGAGCCGCCGCTGTTCTCCAAGCAAATCTACAACTTCAGCATCGTGGAACACAGTCCCATCAAAACCCCGGTCGGAAAGGTTTCAGCCACAGACCCCGATAAAGCCAAATTCGCCATACGGTATGTTCTCTATGCGGGTTTTAATTTATGCAATATTCTGACCATAATTATTTCTACTACTGGTTTTTTTGAGAAGCATATTTCCAAGTTTTCTTATAGCACCGATTTGGTTGTAGCACTTTCTTGTGATTTCAAAGTTCGGCAGCTAAGTTTAGTTTCTTATACTGACCGCTCAAATGCAATTACAGCTAGCTTAGCAGCGGGATTTTTTCGACTAGTTACCTCTGCCTTTTATAGGCACCTGGCCAAAATTCAAAATTCTTCAGGGTTTTTATAACTGAATTGTGTTATTACGTGTACCTGTTGCCTACTTTTTTGTGAGTTCATGGCGTTTCTTTGACCAGCAATAATTGATAGTTTCCTATAGCAGGAAAACAAGGGAAAACACCATGAAATTACATAACATGTAATGTATGAGACAATATGTACATATGACATACATACATTCTATTTTGTTTATTAAAATGTGTAACTTTCTCATTAGTCAAAGACATATAGAAGTGCATTGCAAATTGGGACACACCTTTAAAAGTTAATTGATTTAATGCCACAGCAGAATGTTTTCAATATGCACTAAGATAAACTGAATTTTAAAAATCAATTGTTATATCATAACCCATTTTCCTGCAGATATCACATAGATGACCCAAACTGTCCTATTGCCATCGATCCTACCACTGGTACAATGACGGTCGCAAAAGACCTGGACAGAGAGCTTGTTGATCGACTGGAGTTCACTATTACTGCTGTGGAGGCAAATCCAAGAGGTGGTACTCCAAATATTTCCCCTGTCAGGTTGTGTCTGGGCGTCTGACACGTGTCAGCTATGGTATATCAGAACAAGGATATGACTAATTTTTCTGTGTGCAGGGATAAACTTTATTGCCAACAGTATACAAGGTATTATGGCAAACAATTTAAATAAGCAAAGGGTAACACTGACTTTGCCTTATTTTTAATTATTAAATTATTATTAATTGTTGTGCTAATGGTCAGGAACTCCACGAAGTAATCTTTGTCAATATATACTCCGAGACTTGTTTAGAACACACCCCGTTACCAACACAGCGGGAAGCATAACAACACACATCTTGTTGCTTTTCAACAGGACTTAAATCCCACGCACTGGTAAACCTTCTTGTGCTGGATGTCAATGACAATGACCCAGTGCTAACGGCGGAAGGGATGATTTTTGCATGTGAGGCTGACCAACCCGGAACGGTAAGTTTTTATTAACAATATTTGTGATATTTAAGGAAATCTAAGAGCCTGGCAGCAGTGATCGATTATTTTCTGTTTTCCTCTCTCGTAGATTATAGGAAGAGTGAAAGCAACAGACAGAGACAAACATATGGAAATATTCACTATCCGGTTAGCAAAACCAAGTTACAACTTCACACTCACCGATAACAGGGGTATGTTCACAGTCTCACCATGTAAAGTTATGGTAACCCCATTACTTTTTAATATGTGACCTTTACAAAAATGGCATTAATATCTCATGCAAACAAGTGTTTGTTTTCCATATTAAATGAGGATAAGGTTCATGGAATAGGGTATGTACAGGCATGAAAGGCATGAAATACTTCAATTTGTTGGTTTTAAGTTTTGGGCACATTCCTTAACCATATGATGAATTTTGATTTCCAACCAAAATCTGCACCAGTGGTAGGCAATCTTATCCAGAAAGGGCCATTTTGTTTGCTGGTTTTCACTGCAACTCCCTAATTAGATTGCTAATTAGAGGACTGATTGGCTGAAGAGTCCTCACACCTGGGTTTGAACAGCTGACCTAATTGTTATCCCAAAAACCTGCATACACACCGGCCCTTTGTGGATTGCCTACCCCTGATCAAGACTATAAGCTATAGTCCAACCAAAATGAACCGTAGCGTCTTACAATATGACAATGCTGACCCATTCATATACATGTTTTTGCTGCGACAGTTGATTGGATTGTTATTTTACAAATTCCCATTAAGGCCCAATGGTAATGTCACTCAGCCAGCCATGGGATTTGAACCGACAACCTTCCGCTCACAGTGTCCCTAAACTACCGATGATGAAACAGTCGCTCACTCATTCTGCGCTCTGCTTCCCTGCCACCCAGACAACACTGCTAACATCACTGTGCGTCATGGAGACTTCAACCAGAATGACCCGCTGTACGATCTGGTGGTGGCGGTGGAGGACAGAGGCCACCCGACCAGCCGTACCAGCACCACCACCATCACGATCCCTGTGTGTAGCTGCGACTCCAACAGGAAGAACTACTACTGCAAAGCGGCTCCCAACGCGGACAACGCCAGCTTCCACGCGATCATCGCCATCATCCTCTGCATTCTCACTATTCTCGGTAAACTTTTGTCTCGTTCCTTCTCATTTTCTATTTCATTTTTCTTTCTTGTCACATTTTTTCCCCGTCTTCAACCCTGTCTGTGTGTCGGTGCTTAAATCTTCCTCCTCTAAAATCCCAATCAGCTGATACATGGCAGTAGATACAAACAGGGTAATGATATGTGGCAAGACACTGGAATAGCAGGCGGGGTGCTGGCGGAGAACACAGACTTGAGAGCTGCTGGTTCAAATCTCAGGATGGGATGTGCTTTTGTACCCATGAACAATCTCATTATTCTGAACTGCATAAGGAAAATATCCCAATGTGTACGGTAAATGGATAGAACCTGACGTGTCACCTACAGAAAGAAATGTTAATTGGCAACAGGAGACCGATTTTTATATCCAGTTATACGATGTATTATCTTTACATAGTTTGTGTCACTATGATCGGCGTCCCCTGCCTTTTGGCCTGTGCTTACTGGGATGGGTTCCAGGTGCACCACAACACTGTACAGAAAAAACAGCTACGCAAAATGGATGAATGGAATACTGATACGAATATGATGTATAAACAACACAGATTTTCTTTTGGTTTCTGTTTGTTTTTTAATATTATGCCCCCCACCCAATTTTATGTAGAGTGTTCAAGGACCCCTATAGTTCTGGTATCTGCCAGGGTATCCGTGCCCCTTCGATGCCCCCCAGTGTTTGAGAAACAAAAATGTTACATATTGGGGTCACAAAGGTGGAACCAGTGAGTAACGTCAATAATGTCTCAGAAAAACTGGCTACATTTTTAAACCAAACATGGACTTTATTTTCGTGCAATATTTCATTATATTAATTGTTCCTTGATTTCTATACGTTATTTTTTTAAATATAGTAATTTCACACATTCCACATTTTAATTTTATTATATTTTGAAAAATTCATTTTTTCCCCAAATCAAACCAAGAACCAGATAAGATGATGGAAACTATATAAATATATAAATTATATTTATATACATTTATATATACATATAAATGTAATGTTTTTCATTCTTGATCTCCAGAAACAAATCATTTAATTCATTCAAACTGATTGAGGAAAGTAAAGCTGGAATAAAAGGTTTCTCCCTTTTTGCCACAGTGATTGTGATCCTCTTCGTCATGAGAAAACGCTGTCAGAAAGAAACCGTGGTGATCCTGGGCAAGAACGGGGAGATGCACGAGCAGCTGGTGTCCTACGACGAGGAAGGCGGCGGCGAGATGGACACCAACGGCTACGACGTCTCCATCTTGAATTCGGCGCGGAGCGACGGCGCCGCGTTGCCTCCGCCTCCCGGCGTGTACGCCGCCGTCAATAAACCGCCGGCGGTCAGGAGAGACATGGCCACGATGATCGAGGTAAAGAAGGACGAGGCAGACCACGAACGGGATGGCGGGCCCTACGACACCCTCCATATTTACGGGTACGAGGGGCCCGAGTCACTGTTCGGGAGCCTCAGCTCGCTGGAGAGCTGCTCTGACGACGGCAGCCTGGACTACGACGTCCTCAATGACTGGGGTCCACGCTTCAAGACACTGGCCGAGCTGTACGGAATAGAACCTTCTGAAAATCAATACGCGTACTGATTACAGCAGTTACTGTGAGGCTTTTTTTTTTCTTTTTTTTAAGAAAAAGTCATTTCTAATCAGTTTTCAGTCAAAGAAAAAAAGCTTCACCGCACCTTCCTGGATAAAATGCAGAATGACAGCAAAATCACTATGGGTCTCCCTGTCAACAATGTGCCGAGTTTAAATGATGTACTTATCTCTGTCATTTACTCCCGTAACTTGTGTTTTTAAATTTAATTTTCAGTATTCTCTTTGATTTAATGATTTCTAGAATTGTTCAATGGAGTTCGTCCTGAATTCTCACTGCCAGTAAAATAAGCAAGATATGGGATATATCAGTCGTTAGTTGTAAAAAAACCCTTTTGATTTTTCATGAATTTATGGGGGGGGGGGGAACAGAAAAAATGTGAATCTTGTGTGGATTTAACAAACTTTTAAATCTTGTTTTTTATTTATACCACTAAATGGTGACAAAATTATACACACACAATCAAATGTAATTAAAAAGGAGGGCCGCATTTCCAGCGAATGAAAAATATACAGAAATTTGCATGCATTCATGTTGCCTCCACCCTCATATTAAGTTATTCTCAGTGGCCATTTGCTTGTCTGGCGTTTGTCATGAGCGGGTTGACCACAGCTTTGTCAGGAAGCGCATACAATAGCCATGGGAGCTCAACCGGAAGCATTGAGCACAGTGGAGTTGAAAGATTTGCGGTCAATTCCAGCTTTCTTTGAAAAAGCTCATCAACACTTTGGTTCTGAAGGACAAAAAAAATTGTCTCTGAGGACCATCAAACAAGATTTTAATAACTGTCACAGGAAGCATTGACGAAAAGAAAAGGTCTGCTGAGGACAGAAATACAGTCTGAATAACTTTAACCTTTACTCCGAGTGTTGAGATCCAGCAAAACATCGTGTTATACACAAAGTGAATGGAATAAGTCATTTAGCAATAGTGGTGTGCAGCATTTTGTTTATATATCGTCTACATTTTGGGGGGGGAAAAAAAATTGTCTTTGATCTATATATTTTCTTTTATTCTTTTGGCTTTATTTTCTTGTTAGTTTTATTTTATTTTATATTGTACTCTTTCACTATTTGGCGGTGTAAGCCATAGATACAATTTGTGGAAGCTTTGCCATTCTGGTTGTATACAGCGAGGCCCCGGGTCCCATCCTCTCCAGCACGGAGTCTGATCCGAAAAACACAAACAAAACACTGGAATCAGCTTCCTGCATATATGTGTGAGGAAGCCTGCTTCCTGCCCTGTTATCTTTCGAGTCTAACACATTGTAGCTATTTTCCTGTTTTCTCCCTGGGAAAAAATTAAAAGGCAGTATGATAAAGTGTAACGCAAAAAAAATTCAACCATCAGCCTCTTGTTGTTATAAATATAAATGTAACAAATATGTTTAATATAAATATTTAAGCCCAACCAAGTTAAAATTGAATAGGTTGTTCGGTTTAAAATCTTAATCGAAGCTGAGTTTGCAGTGTTTCATTGATCAAATAAATGTGTTGCGTAATGACGTAATTCTGTGACTGATAGAAAGAATTTGGTGTGTTCCTGTTACTGTGATGCAAATGCAGTGTTAAGTCTCTAGTGCATATAAATAAACACATCACACTCAGGCCGATCCTTAAATGATGGATTTGGGCAATTCATGTACCTTATGTCTTAAATGAAAATTACTGATAGCCTCTGAAAGTATTGCCACCGCTTACAACCACAGCAGCCCCAGTGAATTATGGGTGTCGCTCATCCAGGAAATGGTGCATACTGAAGATTATCAGCCTCCTCACTGCAAGTAGACACCGTGCCTGTATATCTGCTGTATGTAATTATGCATCTTTTCAGAATACTTGACTGCACGTATGTGTTCTCAAATATTTCCTCTGAGTCTCACCAAGAGAACTTCACCACCCGGTGTGTTGTGCGTGCTTATGTAAGGAAGTGTCCCTTTCGTGTGATCCTCATGAAGTTTGTGTAAATTGGAAGAACCGCTTCCAAAATCACTGTGTTTCACTGCTTTGTAAGAGCGAGAAATGTGTGCCTTCTGTTAAAATTACACCATAAATATTTTTTGTAAAGTTTGCATTGTGTAAAACTACTTAATTTTTAACTGTAACTTTATATGAATATAGTATCATTTCTAAATAAAATTTACAGCTAAGTGAAAAGTTGCCGGTTGAGTTTCTTATCGTCCCTTAATGAAATAACAGATAGATTTCAGAAGACTGTGGACAGGATGTCTGTCTATCAAAGTGGTCAGACACTCCATGCGCAATCTAGAAACGACAGTTTACTGAACTGCATGCCTTTGGACTGAGACAGGAAAACCAGAATGAAACCCACAAAACAGAGAGAGAACACACAAGTTCCACACTCACAGAGAAAGGGCGAGATTCAAATCCACAACCCGGGAGGTATGAAGCGACAGCGCCACCTACTGCCACAAAACAACAAGAACTAAACAACAAATGTAACAACAATCATACCCATTGTAATTATTTGCTGGTGAGATTTTGGCAGCTCACCCATAGAGAATAACGGATCAGCAGGCAATGAGCATGGATCGAGTGGCCAAATTTTGGAACAAATTACAAGCATCAGTGAGTTTCACGGGGCATTGAGTTTTATGGCTAACATCAACAATTGCAAAATGTAAATCTTATAAGAACATTTAAGTCTTGTGTCTTGAAACTGTCAGTGGAGGAACTGCCAAGGAATGAGAGAAACAGATGGCTGAGATAATGGCGAACACTTATCCACAGACACTGGAGGAAATTCTTTAATGACGCTCTGCTTCCCGCCAATGCCTCTGTGAACTCCGAACGGGACTTCCTGAAGCCTCTGAACAATCACCTTTTAAATGCCACTGGGAAAAGGCCTTTCTTTATTTATCTGTAGGTGCTTCCAGTACAATGGATTACCTTGGGAATGAAAAATGTGAATACTGCAATACATAAACACTGCATATATAAACTTATATCTCACTACCTATGGCTGAAGCACAGGTGGTGCAGTGCTTAACCCTGACGACATGTGACCTGACAATCGGCAATCTGACCGAACATACTTACGTCATGTATCTATTTCTCTCTTTATCAAACTTTAACTGCTAATTTTTCATCTGTTATTTGTTTCACTGTCTTTTTAAGCAACGGACAGAACACCAGTATAAATACATAATCAGTAAGAGAGGTAATTCTACCTATAGAAATACTAAAATCTCATTAAATAATATTGCAATACAAGAGATGAGAGCAATATCACCGCTATCAGAGCTCAGTAATACCTGTAACTTATGTTTTATTTATAATCCTTAATACAACTGGAAACAAAACTGCATGCGTATTGGTTAATGGACTATGTGCAGTTCTGTTGTGTCACACGCCCTCTAGTGAAATGAAAATTCACACACATATTTGTAGTCCGACAAGCAGAGCAGTTGTCCGATTCCAGTTTTCTGTGCAGAGAACCTGAGTTCCTACTTACTTTACCATTGTGTGTTGCTGGTAGTACATGAAATTAAAATGCTAAGCTAATACACAGCTCACGTAGCTGGTCTGAAAATTAAATGTCATTACAAGCCTTTTAATCAAGATGTATGTGTAACTAGGCAACATTACAGAAGACCGTTCATACTTAGTAAATTACTTGGGAATATTAAAATCTTTAATATCCTACAAAACTTCTAATTGATTCATAATGGAATAGTTGACCGTGCACTAGTAATGTATGGCTTCGTTTTTCTAGTCACTCCCATGATTCTCAGCTTGAAGAACATGTGACTTGCAGTTGGCTGGGATGTGATTTTGGCTGGGATGTGAATTTGGCTGGGATGTGAATTTGGCATACTCCCATTCCTTGGTGCTTGTGTTTGCATGTGTAGCATATGTTGCCTTCAGACTGACTGGCATTTCTCCTTTCATGTTACACGCTCACTAGCAACAAATGACAGCAGACTGACTCAAATAAACCTTTCTCAGTGACGGGTGTTGTTGAAGAAGTCATCCCACCTGCAGGAGTCTCCCCATGACGAGACCTTTCATTACAGCTGGATAATCATTTGCCACTTCTCGTTGGCCTCCTCAACCCACATGCATGAGGAGTTAATGTCAAGTACCTGAAATGCCCCAAGTTTTATGTCTTTGAAGAGGGTTGGGAAAAGGGCAGAAACCAAAGTGAAATGGGTTTAGTGTTACTGTCTTCTGACACGGCCCTGCTGCCTCTTATTGACACTCAGGTGATGTAATGAATTGAGCCAATGAAAGAGAGTGTTTACCCCTCTTTAACCGAGAATAAGTACTTCAGCTAATCCTGCTTGTGATGGTGGTTTATTTATTAGGCTCACGCCTTAGGCACAGAATTTGTGCTAGTCTGTTTGTTTATTTATTGTTTGTTTATGTATTGGATTTATTTTGTTTTATTGCTACTTATTTGCCTATTGTTTCGATGTTGAGATACTGGAGGGGGTGCACCTTTAAATTTTGTTGCTGTGGAAACAACAATTACACTAAAGCATCTGAATCTGAATCTGGAATGTAATAACAAGCACACGGACACACACATCGCCATTCACAAAAACAGCATATGCAGCACGCAAGAGGACGTCGGGCGAGTTTCTATAAAAGGAAATCTTGGCGAGGGGACACAGAAGACAAGACGTGAGGACATAGACAACATGACTCCAGCCTGCTGCCCCCCACCCCTAACCCTCCCATTCCTGTTCTCTTTCCAGGGAAACTCGCATCTTCCGCTCCAACGCCACACGCAGAGGACACGAAGCACAGAGCCATCTGACTGGTCTGTCTCCCGTCCTCGCTGGCTTACATACACAATCCCAACGCAAGCCAACGTCATCAGGTTACTTCAGGTGGAATGAAGGCGTGCCGGCTCCTGTTCACGGGCAGCGTCCTCATGCTCGGAGGAAATAATACCTCATCAGGTAATTATCATACAATCAAAAGGGGCTAAACATTCTCTTCAGTATATATTTAGGTTTCCACTGGTTCTCGTGCAACATTTTCGTACTTTTATGTGATGCTGTAGCATTTTGAAATGTAGTTGTGTTTATTACTCCAATTGTATGCGTATATCTCTTTAGATTGTGCCGGTCATTAAAAAACAGTGCCATGATCAGTACTCAAGTGGCAGTGCTTGTGCAATAACTTATTATTACAGGGATTTTTTAAGCTATTCCTTTTATTGTTCTCTACACCAAATTCATCCACTAGGTAAATGCATACAAAAGGGCCAGTGATGCAACCTTGGTCCTGGTCACCAGTGGGTGATGGGTTTTAGATTATACTCTGAGTCCAGTTCTCACCTTTGCGGAGATAGTTCTACCTTGAACAGGACATAGGCATGGCTTTACGGCATGGTGATGACCTTCTCTGGTCACGCACCTCCACATGCTAACATCACCTGCAGAGCAGCACCCTGGCCTCTGGGCCAGATGGTCCAGGCTTTGATTCCCAGAAGTGGGGGGCACAAGGGGACCATGCAGCCGGTGCTGAGCTCCCACAGTGAATACAGCTGCTCCAGTAGGTAAAATGTCCATACAACCATCAGTATCTCCACCATAGGAAATTTACACACAATAATGGGGGGAAGTCAGCTCTGTATAGAACAACATACAGTGACCAGAAGTTAGAATGAAAGGTCCACAATGGACCACAATGGGTTTCACGTGGCTCGGATAAGCACGGTCTGATTTATGTGCTGCAGACAGAGTGGCTGCATTCAAATGATCAAAATGTTTTATTAAAAAAAAAAAAAAACTTTTCATTCATTCATCTTCTATACCACCTGCCCAATACTGGGCCGGAGGAGGGGGGGCTTACAGCGTATATCCCAGAAACAAGGGCCACAAGGCAAGGAATACCCAACCATCGCAGGGCTCGACTCTTAAAAAAATGTAATACCTATTTATGCTTATATAGGAAACATGGCAAACAGTTACACAAATTGCTGTCCATCCAAGTTGCCAGTAAGAGACTAGGACTATGAAAGCAGCATCACGGCCATCTTATTAATGAACTTGCAGATGAAATCATAAAGTACATCTGGAACAACCTGTCAGAAAAACAGCAAAAAGTGACACTTCTCTAGCCTAGTACAAAAAAAAAACAGGATCCAATTGGATCCTGTTTTTTTTACTTCATTTTTTAGTTCTGTTATGTTACATCAAAGTAGGCGTAGTGTAATTATTACTCAATAACACCCCAGGATTCAAAATCTGTAAAATATGTAATATACTGTATCTGAAGAATCATAATGTGTATTTATAAAGGACTGGATTTAAGTCCAACGGGTTAATGTGTAGAGCTGTGGATTTATTTCAATTATTTTAACGCTGCTTTTCTTGGCGGGTTATAACGATCGAAGCAAATTATAAAGCAAATTATAATTAAGTTTAGTCTTTTGCCCCTAGATTTTTTTTATATAATCCCACCCTTAGGATAAAGTGTCAAATAATCGTAGAAAATTCACTGAATAGGGAGATTATAAATGCCATCTACACTACTGTAATGTACAATATAATTCTTTTAATACTAATTCGAATTGACGCGCGTAACATGAAATGCCACCGAAATATAGACCGCAATAACCATTTCATTCGAATAACGCCGTCTCACCAGCAGGAGTCGCAAAGACATTTGTAAAAAGATTAAATTCAACTTCATTTTATAAGTGTACGAGAATCTAACATGGAGATTTATACACATAGAACGCACATTTCATGCTTAAATTGTTTATACAAATGGAAAACAACACTGGGTGAATGTTCCTTATTTCATTTAAAAAATAATATATAGAGTAAAAATAATTGATAATGCCTATGACTTTAAAGCATAAGCTGTTAATGAAGAAAAGCTAGTTCCTGATTTCTCTAGTGGTCAATCACTATGCCTAATCGCCATTCTTCTCTGCACAGACACCTATTCTGTAGGCTATATCATGCTAATCTTAATGTATGTTATTAACAGGGTAAAGACAGGGAAATGGACGCAGATTCACGCTAACTTTGTTACCGAGCATAATTTTTCTGATGGAAAATCAAAGGGGCTGACAGAAGCAGGCATTTAATCGTATCGAGCGGTTTTGTGGTGCCTTTTGAGAGGGCATTGCTCTAGTTATGTCATTCTTTGACCGCTTGCCTGTCATGTGAGCTGAAACATCCAGATCTATAATATGCAGCACAAGGCTGAGTGGACAAGGATGCTGGTGGAAAAGCTGTCGCCTAATGAAAATGCAACGATCGTTATTATGCATGGCAGTGTAAACATGCCGTCCTAACGCGGTCCCGGTGGGCTCGATCAGAGATGTTATTTTAGGAGGTTAGGTCTTCGAGGAGCTGCAGTGGTCCACCGGCAGACGACACAGGCTCCCGGGAGAGGATCGCGGCAGCCCGATGCTGCAGATTGCGGCGCTCGGAGCCTGGCTTCTCCTTACGGCTACAAATAAACAATGAGTCCGGGAGACACAATTCATGGCACGGCACCCATAGAAACCCATTTCCTTAAACTAGTTGGTCGACCAGAGCTTGTCGTCGCAAACCGCAATCGTATGGGGATATTGTACATCGGCGCGGGTAGGTGACATTTCTAGTCATTTTGCGATCATACGATTGTTTTGTATTAGAAGGCAAGTGATAGACTGCTGATGCATGGATTAATGCATGGTAGTACTAATAATAAGCATCCATGTGCTTCCGAATTTAAATAAGATTTTAATTATTAATGCTGGATATTCCATCCACCGAATGCATAAAATTTGTGCTATAACTGTTTAACTGTTTGCTATGTTTCCTATGCACACATATGCAGTTTCCTTCTTTGTATGGCATTGTCAGCCTATTAACAATAAATATTTCGTTCTCTAAAGTAGCTGTAGTGTTCACCTATTTTGAAACTGTGCGGTATACTGTACTTATTTCTGTCCCTAGTTAGCGCTGACGCGAAATTGCTGCATTTATCCGCTAAAATCCCTGACATTTTTGGTAGCTTTGGGCTATTCTGGGTATTGGATGAGAATAACGTGCTCGGTTATTGTTATCGTTTTCTTTGGGCAATAGCTGTACTGTATGTCGCTGTTGTAATAATTTCCGGGCAAATGTTAAGTTTGATCAGTTTGAAGGGGAAAAAAGTGGAATCTATCCAATTCGGCTACTGCTTTCGTTTTTTTTCACACACTTTAGGAATAAATAGCGTGTCTTTTGACTGGACCAACTTATATGACCCATATTATCAGCAGGTAGTGGGTAGTGATGACTAGTTTCTCTTTTCCAAGGAGAGGCTGACTATTTACCATACTGGAGCAGAACTGGACATTTCTTACCTCACACTCATATACATCCCTCAAGGTGTACAGCCTTGTTTGCATTATCCTACAAAGCTGATGGTTAGTTTGCCTGCAGATTGAGTGCAGTTCCATGTTCAAGCCCCCTTTCCTATTGACTGAAGCAGTAAGGGAGGCTATTGCCATGGTGAAGGGTGGCTTGTCCAATCAGTGCTTTTGCCCGGTGGGGGCAGAAATGACACATCAGCTTGCTCTGCTGCTGGGAGAGGCAAGTGCACAACCATTCACAGAAAAACAAAGCCGTCTGGAGCATATACTGTGGCCTGTTTTAGTCCTGTTTTCCCTTCTTCTCCTCTGAAGCACTCCTTCTCGATCTCCCCCTGGTAACCAGCACCTCAGGACCAATCGAAGTTGACAGGAACTACTCCGAAGCCTGTAAGTAAAAGCATTACATCGGCACGCACAGTCTGCTGCATGCATTACACGAGCAGCACTAGTCATTAGCTTCCATTAGCGAGAGCGCTACGTTGTTTTAAATCAGCAGCTAGAAGCAGTACTGCAGGAACTGCTTCACGGAGGAGTCACAACGGTTAATGTATGCAGTGACTCTTAAAGATGACTCAGAGTATGCTCAGGCATTTCTTGGTTTCCTCGGAGATACTGTCAGGCTCTGGCCCGATGCCTTCATGGACAGATTTCCATAAATGACGCACATGCATTGGTTTGAGAACTTCCATGTTGGGTGAAAGAAATCCCCAACACAACTTACGGGGGATTCTGGGAGCCCCACAGGTGGTGGGTGTCAGTTCTGGAATCTGACTGGATGCCTGTAACTGGTTACACTGGATAAGCAAAGAGGATGTATGTGTCACCACACTGGACGCCCATGGACTGGAGAGACTAAGGAACATGGAAGCCTTGTGGAAGCCAATCAGTTATCTAAACAATGGGTGTATTGGGTGCATAAACATAAAGAGGGGAGCCTTACTGGTATTGTCTCTGCCTTTCAGATGAGGAAGTCACCCTTCTGTGCAGGAAGGAGGAGCTAAACTTTGGGAACTGCCTGTTCGATTGGCTGCGATGTTATAATAGGAGGGGTTGTGGCAGGGATTACATGTTGATGAAACTGATCTGCTCAGGTAAGGGAGACTTGGGCGATTCCCGCCCGCCGTCCTGTGCGCTAGAGTCATCCATCTTCATCTTCTGTCATCTGTGCTCGACGTGGTGGATTTCACCCCTACTACAGCGGCCTTGTGGACTAATCCTTCCAGACAGAACCGAGACCATTTATTGATGTGTCTGGTTACTCATTTTCATCTTGTTATGTTAATCAAATGATTTTGACAAGCTCTATTACAGCAGATACGGGGAAATCAAAAAAAAAATCTCTATTTATTCGAAAACCCCGTCAGTGTTGCCCCTCAAGAAAAACAAGCTGTCAGTAGTTGATTAGAGACTGCGAGAGATGTGACACGTGTCTCTTTGGTGTAATTCGGCCAAGCTCTTTAGTCTTGGGTTGATTTAGCTGTGTCATTTAAGCAGCTGGCTGGTCGATACGGCTGACATCATTGCTAACAAAAGCGCAGAAAAAACTTGCTCATGATCGCAGGTTTTTCAGCCTTATCAGAGCTGGATTGTCCTCAAACTTCTACATTTTAGTTCTCCTCCAAGGTTTGCCCATAGTAACCAGGAGTTTGTGTGTGTTGTACTCTTAGTATGTACTGTAGAAGTCAAACATCCCTGTCCGTCGCTCTGCTTGCATCTGAAACCCAATCAGTAAACAACCTTCCTGGTCTTTTTTCTGGGTAACTGCGTATCCCCCAGATGCGGCACATTTGTGATGGCCGCTAATGCGTCCTGACCTTTCTCTAAATTGTTTGCAGAAGGAGACAGATCCTCCCCACTCACGATCACGCTGCTAACTAGAGGCTGCACATGGTCGTTTGGCTGCAGATTTCAGACCTGGGCTCCCTAATGCATGGTTATGGTACAATAAATTAAAAAAGAACACACACACACACACACACAAACAGCAGATAAGACGTTTTGCATAGTCTGCAGCATTGTCTTAATGAACACTGTAAACTGAGACATATTTACATTCACTGAAAACAATGTATGTACTAAAACACAATTGGAAACCCATTTCCCTCATGTGAGATTTCGATTCAGCCCCAATAGCGTCGAAAAGTACATTTCGGAAACATCTAATCCGGACATGATTTGGTACAGCGGCATGGCCGCTAATGTCATCTGCCAAAGAGATTTTAGCTGGTTAATATGACTTCCCGCCATTGCCGTGATATATAATTCATAAGTCATCTATCTCATTCCTGAAATATCACAGTTGCCCATAGCAATAGCCTTGACTGGACCCTCCATTTTGGTTCCGTTTCATTTAAGACGCAGAATGAAGTCATAGGTTGGATTCTGAGCATCGGACCTAGTGAGGGGGCCTCAGTACTTCTGTTATAGTTAACACCTCTCTCTTGACCCAGTGGGGTGTGTTTCAGCGTCCAGGTTCATCAAAAGCCTTCCAGACAGAGTTCCACCCAGAACAGCTGCCCAAAGCCTAGAAGCTACCGTAAGCTCTGTAGCCCAGCCAGGTTTTCCTACCCATTTCTAGCTGTTTACAGAAGAAACTCAATAGGGCGGAGTGCGGCTCAGCAGGTTAGAAAACTGTACCTGTGATCGGAATATTGTTGGGTCAAATCCCAGGGTCAGCAGAGTCATGTCATCGTTGGGTCTTTGAGCAAGGGCTTTAACCCCAATTGCTCCAGGGTCCGCCTTGACCCTGCATTGTATGTTGCATTGGATTAAAAAGAGTCAGGAAGTGGATCTTAACCAGGGCTGGGTCTCTCCCATTGAGCCACCTGCTGCTATATTATTTGTCACCAAACGATGCAGATCTATTCCCATGAGTACCAGACTGTCATACATTACTCTCTACATGGTTTCACCTGTGTTCACCTCTGCAGACTGTATGGTAACAAATTAATCTCCTTAGTCATTTTAAAAAACTGACCGGCGTAATAGATACTAATTTCCAGCTTGCTCCACTAAGGTGATTTAGGATGATTTATAGGGTGGAGATTCTCCACCGTGAGAGCCTGGGGATCACTGGTTTACAATGCATGTGAAAAGACGAAGCACTCATCTGCATCCCCTTAGTCCAGGAGCCGTAAAGCCTTTAAGAATTGGAGGCTCTGCAGTGTCCATGCTATCCTGTCCTGAGGTCATGTGACAAACGTTAGTTACTCTATAGCAGTGATTCCCAATGCAGTCCTTGGGGACACACAGACACACATGGGGGACTGTGGGTCCCCGAGGACTGGATTGGGAAACACTGCTCCACAGTTATCATTGTGCCTAACTTTTGATGACATAAACATATACATTGTAAAACATGTTTTTTTTTCACAAGTGAAATTCACAGATACGGTGGACACTTCGTGCCCCCGAAAGGTGTTCACGCCTTCCCACTATCTTAAAAAAAGTGGATCTGTTACACAGTGGAGGCTGAAGTTGTGAAGTCTAAGACTCCAGTGCCAAGCGAATGAGCCCTTGTAACTGGCTCACTGTGAGCCAGTAAAAAGATCACCAGTGCATGCAGCTGGACTCTGCCAGCAATGGGTCAGATTCTTTCATATTCTTTCATAGTCCAGCTTGTATCCAAGCAGGTGGCATTCTTGCACAATAGTTACATCCATCCATATATACCAGTCAGGGTCAGACTAATGGGGTTGGATGGTGCCTGTATGATAACAGATACATACTGGAATATTCTTAATTAAAAAGACCATATACTGTATATATATCACTGTATATTCGTGAGCTTTTTATATTTGATTGTAGGCTTTTTGCGGTTTACAGATACTACAGATACAGTACATACATCTTTATAAGTATTTCCTTAATGGCAGAATGGCTACACCTCAGCTGTAAATAAGCCATAGCCTGCCCCTCCCCCCCATCTCAATGTGTTTTTCAGCCCCCCATTACCTCCATCTCCACCTTGGCTGACAGATCCCATCCCCCCCCCCCCCCCGGGGAGTCACCACCTGAGGAGCTGTGTGGGCGGGGCCACATCACTGAGCTGATAGGGTACAGATAAGGCCCCCCCCCCCGCACACACACGTATCGCCGCCCCCCAGCAGTGGCCCTAATAAAGCAGCACGCCCGCTTGACTAATTGGCTACTGCAGCCCCCCGCTCCGGATGGTGACCTTCTCCCAGCTGCCGTCACACCTCGCGGCGAGACCTTTCCATTAGTTACGGGGCGCGGCGGCGCCGGGCAGCGTCCCCCCCCCCCCCCGCAGGAGAGCGTGCAGGGCTCCTGCCGATGCGAGACACGCTCGCACACAGAGCTGACTGAGGCTGCATCCATCACCCTCACCACACTGGGCCTGGCAATGCGGCTGAAGTGAGGAGCAGAGAGAGCATCCAGCCTCCGGTTTTCCAGTGCTGGCTGGGGTGTGTGTGTGTGTGTGTGTGTGGAAATCCTACTGTATTTGTGGCTGGGCTGTTGTAAGTCTTGACAGGGGTCAGTCGTTAGAAACCACGTGCACCTAAATGAGTATGAGTATATGTTTGGCTGTTTATATGTACCCTCTGTCTGAGGTGGAATAAGAATGAGAAATCAAATGTGCGTATGGCTGTCTGTCTGAGGATTGGCTGTCAGTGTGTATCCGTCTGAGGATTGGCTGTCAGTGTGTATCCGTCTGAGGATTGGCTGTCTGCGTGAATCCGTCTGAGGATTGGCTGTCAGTGTGTATCCGTCTGAGGATTGGATGTCTGCTTATAACTGTCGGAGGATTGGATGCCTGGGTGTAACCGTCTGAGGATTGGATGTCTGTGTGTATCCGTCTGAGGATTGGCTGTCAGTGTGTATCTGTCTGAGGATTGGATGTCTGTGTGTATACATCTGAAGATTGGCTGTCAGATACACAATGTCTGAGGATTGGCTGTCTGCGTGTATCTGTCTGAGGATTGGATGTCTGTGTGTATACGCCTGAAGATTGGCTGTCAGATACACACTGTCTGAGGATTGGCTGTCTGTGTGTATCTGTCTGAGGATTGGCTGTCTGTGTGTATACGTCTGAGGATTGGATGTCTGTGTGTATCTGTCTGAGGATTGGCTGCCTCTGTGTATCTGTCTGAGGATTGGCTGCCTCTGTGTATCTGTCTGAGGATTGGCTGCCTCTGTGTATTTATCTGAGGATTGGCTGCCTCTGTGTATCTGTCTGAGGATTGGCTGCCTCTGTGTATCTGTCTCAGGATTAGCTGCCTCTGTGTATTTATCTGAGGATTGGCTGCCTCTGTGTATCTGTCTGAGGATTGGCTGCCTCTGTGTATCTGTCTGAGGATTGGCTGCCTCTGTGTATCTGTCTGAGGATTGGCTGCCTCTGTGTTTCTTTCTGAGGATTGGCTGCCTCTGTGTATTTGTCTGAGGATTGGCTGCCTCTGTGTATTTGTCTGAGGATTGGTCTGTGTGTTAGTTAGGAGTCGTGCATTAAGATTCCCACAGGCGGCAACATCTTTGGCCCAGAGTCCCTTGGAATCGGATCATGTCAGTCATCACTGGACATATGCGGATCGATATTTTAGAGTGCATAGGTGACAGGCAAATGGAGGCACTGACCAGCTGACTGAGGGCATACGTTACTTAGAGCGATGGATTGGTTATTAAGAACATGCCTTTGGAACCTCAGCAGTGAATACTATTAATATGTTTTTAACCAATATCAATTATTAATGAAATAAAATTAATCAAAATCCTCACGTTAGTCTTATTTTATGCCCTATTACCAATATAGTTATGCTTGCTTGAACATTAAGGGCCAAATTCTGCAAAGTATCAGAAGTGTCCTGAAGAACGGTGCCATCCAACCAGAGATGTGTTATGGTTGCAAACAGACCCCATGAACTATCATCACAGTCAAACCATAAGCTTGAATGAACCAGTAGAAACGCTAAGAGCCTGCAAATCTCAGAGGCAGCACATTATCTTCAGGGCAAGATGAGAGGGAAATGCAGCCTGTCCCCTCTGATGAGTCTGATTTCTAGTAACAGAACACTGCTGGTTTCATCGGCCATGACAATAGATTATTGAATCAATTTTATTGACAATTTAGCAGTGACCATAAAGCATACTGCCTTACTGCTATGTTGAATGTCGACAAACTCAATAAACATTGATGCAACAACATACAGAGCAAGCAGATAGTGTATGCGTGAGGAACTAAAGCCTGCCTGTACAGGAGCCATATCTATATTCAGGGCTTAGCTCCAGTTCTCTCAACACTGAAAAACAATTTAAGAGCTTGCAGGTGGCAAGATGCCTCTGGCAGATGTCAGGTGAATTCACCATGTGGCTTCTGGAAGACAAGCTATTTTCTTTGCAATTAGGATCTGTTCTGTCCTAATAGGAGAAAATCATTGCCACAGAAAGCCCTCACAGTGCATTTACTTCTTCCTATTTAATAGTTTTTTGGGGTCTCTTGCTTGAGAAGAATTACATTCTGACAGCACGACTGTCGACATCAAGAATGAGGAAAGCAAGACTGTAATCAACATACTCGATCTCAGTCTGCAGTACATTTTATTTCTCGCAGTCTAGACACAGCTGGCGGACATATGCAAATGCATTTCTCACTGGATATAAGATATATATTTAAAATTTCACAAGAGATGACAGCGAAAACAATAGCGAAGATGGGCCTTTGTTGTATTAGATGAATTACATGCGAGGAGGAAGAGGAGGAGATGCGTAGGAAATTCTGCAGACATCATGAGCAAAGGACGGTCTAGTGCATCAGGAACTGGGCTCCTGGTCATAGAACCCCAGGAGAGCTCCATCCTGCACATTGCGCTTAAGGTCCTTGAGAAGGAGAACTCTGCTATACATTTATAATAAAGGGGTAAACACTGAAGGTCCCTTTGGATCAAGACATCAGACAGCCAGGCCAATGAATTTGTCTTTCACAGCTGCTGCTGCAGCTTGAAAAGGTGAAGGCATCTTCTCTCTTCCCCCCACTGCTGCTCCAGGCAACCCGGTCTCCAGCTCACATGTCCGTGGCTCTATGCATAGATCAGACTGACCCCTCTGTGTGAGTCCCATCAACACCCCCCTCCCTTCTCCCAGCCCCGTTTGTTGCTGCCAGAACAGACCTGGATCACAGGGGAGCAGGCTGGGCTATTTCAAGCATTATCCTTTAGCCAGACTGCCGCTGTATGTCACACGCAGTCCCCGTGCAGGCAATAACTTTGGTATAACTACATTAAATGATATCAGAAGATGCATGCTTTAGGAGCTATAAATTATTCAAGTAACTGGTTGCTTAGGGGTTAAAGATGTTAGGAACTTACTCTGAAAAGTCTGAAAACTTGCCGCGACTGTGTACGTTTTTGTGATCCCTGTGTGCAGTTTGGGCTTCCTTCTGCCGTTCAAAGACACGCACTGGCATCTCTAAATTTCTGACAGTATGTGATTATGCGCATGTACACTATAAAGGACGGGCACTCTGCCTGGGCTGTACCCCTGACCTGTGCCATATGCTGCCATAGAGAGGGCTCGGGCCCACCCATGACCCTGTCCAGGATAAGACTTTGGAAGATGAATGTGATAAACTCTTATAAATATATGTTTTTTATGTCCTTTTTAAAGCTGAGAATATATTTAGCATGCGTCTAGAGCTTTATAGCTGGAGAAAGTCACCTAGGAGGTCGAAGCCGACAAACGGGGAAGAGGCAGGAAGCAGTGCTGATTTCCGAGGCTTAGTCACCATCCTTGTAGTGACGACAAAGGTCAGCGACTCGTGACAGTTGCTCACTACATTTGCGCTCACAGGAGAGGGATCACTTTAGGTTCTGATTCTGCACATTACTAGCCAGCTGCCGCTCCACCCAATCACCACAAATATCCTCACTGCACTTGCTAAAACTCTCGGGCACTGACAGACGGCTCCTACACACTGTGCCTCTAAGAAGGTGCAAGACATTCAGATTCTAACCGGCCCAATTTGCTGCGACTCTAATTCATGGTCGGGCAGAGGGGGCGGGGGGGGTGGAACGCCAGCTGCTAATTTGCCCATTTGTGGATCATCTATATCAGTGTTTCCCAACCCCATCCTCAGGGACCTTCAGACAGTCCAGGTACGTGGATTGTCTGGCAGGAAGCTGGGAAGGTGCAAAAACGTGGGGGTCTGGGGGTCTCCGAGGAATTGAATGGGAAACACTGCTCTAAATGGAACACAGCTGGCCCCAGACATGGCAGGATGAGCACAAGAGTGGCACCCTCAGCCCAGTGAATGTCAACACCGATTCAGACAGAATGTGTATATTCAAACAGGCAAGCTCTTCATTTCCAAACTCTCGACAGCCATGGGTTGATTCTACCATTGGGTCCTTCAGCAAGGCCCTTAACCCCTACTTCAGGGACTGGTTGACCCCAGTCTCTCAAAAATGTGCATGTTGCTTTGGGTAAAAACATCTGCTAAACAAAAAAATGAAATGTAGCCTCTACAGAGACATCCATGTCTGGGTATACAGCCGGATATGTGTTGAAACCACTCAGGCCAAGAACCAAGGTTTATGGTTGAGCAATTGTTCTCCCACTGGGATTTGGTTCTGCCACCTCATAGTCCGGTAACTATATGAGCTCCTTAACCTCTGAGTCCGGGAGTGTTGGAGCTGTGAGACAGTGCCCTGAAGGACATTAACTCCAATTTGTGGCTTCACGAGGACAGAGGCCGTGCCATTCCCAGGCGTGTGCATCCCAGTGGGCTGTCACGCCCCATGGAGCAAAATTAATCGCCTGCAGCCGCCCTGGCTTCCCCGCTCTGCCCTCTCGGCGTTCGGGGAGACGAGTCGTCAGATGGACTAGAGATCCTCTAATCTCCGCGGCTCCTTTCTGCGCTGCTCTATATAAAGGAGCCACTCGCAGTGAATTCTGCATGATGAAAGGGATTTGCGATCCCCTCTAGTGGGGCAAGTTGTGTCAGTTATTGAGGTTCCTTTTTAGTCGTACTTTCTTCATACAAACACACTAATTGGTTCCCACTGCTGTAGTATAATAGCAAAACCAAAGATTATCTCTGATTTTCTATGTCTTTCGCCAACAAATGCAAAACAGTAAAATCCTATTCTCCAAACTGATCAAGCACTATTTGTAACCTGATTAAGAAATGAAATTATCTCCTCAATATTGATGGCTTTAGGAACCTTTCAGAAAAAAATCAAATTGCCTGTAACTGGCCATCAGACGGAAGAGAGATCAGCTGTTGACCGTCATCATCAGTCAGCATGCAAGACCTTCCTGTGTTCAGTGTAAAGACCCAGCCAGCAGGAGGCGGCACTGTGTCAGTCAGCATGGGTGGCACTTGGGGACCCTGCTCTGGGCGAGGGTGTCTGTCCAGCACGCTACCATCTGCCGACTCGGACAGGTCCGGCCGACCTTGGGCCTCTGCTGCAGCCTCCCTGCCAAGGCATTCAGGAGGGAGATGGTCGCATTGCATGAGGCAGGCCAGCTGCAGAGGGACAGCCAGCCACCGGGGGGAGGGGGGCCTTTTTACAGTACAACAAGGAGGGAGGAGAGTTCTTCAGTCAAGCTGGCCACATTTCAACACCTCCGGCAAAGAATGACAAAGCAGGAACCCCATATACTACAAACAGTCCTTAGACCATACATTCACATAGTAAGCAGATACTGGTATCTGGAGCATCACAGCCCTGAACTGGACAGAGAGTACGGAAGATGGACAGTTGGATGGATGGGTAGACATCGAGCAGGGTTGCCACCGTCGTTCTGTACAATACAGGATGCAGCATGTTCCAACACGGGATCGTCCCATATTATAAAGGACAGGTGGCGATCCCAACGTAGCTTGCATAAAGAAAACCGTGGCTTATAATTTTACCCAGTTACAACAGCATATTTACTGGCAATGTTCTATTTAAGTAGCCGGCATTCATCCTACGAGGATTTAAATATTTATACACGGGGGCTGTGTGTGGCTCAGCGGGAGAGGCCGATGCTGTGACAGTCAGTGTCGCTACATTTCCGCTGGGCCCGTGAGCAAGGTCCTTACCCCCCCCGGGGGTGCTGGCTGGACGCCTGACCCTGTGCTCAGACCCCACGCTTTACTCTCGTCTCGAAATATATGTGTGTGTGTCTTAAAGAAGGAGGTGGGATATGCAGAAAAAAACACATTCCAAAGAACCGCTTCTCGTACAAATGGCAAATCAAGCTTTACCTAACCCAAACCTAACCCAAACCTACCCAAAAACCCAAGTTTGGTGATAGGGTATGAGGACCGCATTAGACCCCTGCTGGTGAGGTGCAGAATGACGTGACCCAGGTCCTGCTTTGTGGAGCATTCAGGGACAGGCTGTCCTATGGGGTGTGTGCGCGTGTGCCCGCGCTTTCGTCCGTGCCGAAGTGTGTGTGCGTTTCTGCACATTGTTGGTCTACCAATGTGCCTCCCTTTACCGTGAATCCGCCAATCGGGGGGTTGTACATCAGTGACTACCATTTGTCCTTCCACTCATCAATCAAGTGTCAGCATCCAATGAAAACTGCTGTCTATGAGACAGCCCGGTTATTAGTCTTCCATGACCCCGTTTTGTTTTTTACTCACAGCACCAAGAACCATTCCACATACTCACATTCGCTTAAATGAGAAGCTGGACTGAGGAGTTCTCATAATTGGCTGTGATTGCCTACACAAAATCCAAGAAGAAACAGTACTAAGGTTCAATGCCTCCAGTGTCAGGGGTTCAAATCTCACCCATCCCTGTGTGTCGTATGGGTTTCCTCCCCATTATCCTGTAAAAGACCAGCATCTCTAAATTGTCCAGAGTGTATTACCTGTCCTGGGTGGACCCCGGCCTTGTGCCCTGTGATGGCTGGGATAGGCTCCAGGCCCCCCTACCAAACCTGCCACAGTAAGCATTCAGTAAATAGAAGGAAAGTGTAATATTCGTGTCCGATAAAGTAAACTTAATATAGTCCCTTATTTTCCAAAAAAGATGACAGTCGGTTGTGTCATCACGGTTTTTTCTTTTTGCTTTGAAGGTCTGTAGAGAGGGGAACTTGTGCTTTCTGCAGACAGACAGTGCTAGTTTCCGCCGGTTTCACTGTCAATAGATTTCTGGTTGATTTGTTAATCAGCATTACTGTATGATGATTTAAAAAGCAATTTTCAGCATTTAAATCTTGCGTTTCTCGTAAATCCTTTGTGTTCTTAAAACGTATATTAGACTAATACATTGGGACCCCTCTATGTAAATGCCAACTCCAGCAATAATCTGTACCATGAGCATGGCACGGATCATTTCATTAATTACAGATTAAATAAATGCTAATTTGGTGCAGATTCCCAGCCCAGTATGCGGGTGAAAGAACATGTAGAGTCGCATATTTCCCCTCCAATCACTGTACTCCATGGTCAGCTGGCTCATATCTCTGCATGCCATGACCATTCTGACTTCTCTTAACATGCCAGCTAAGGTTACAGCTGGGGGTCTGAGCGTGAGGAGAGACGTACGCCCAAAAACACCGGGGGTGTTAGGAGTTGTTTTGGGTGCTATTCGTAGGCAGGTCACAGACTGCATGTTTTTTTTCCATTCCTCCTCACTTCAAGAATAAATGAAAGAATGTTAATAATAATAATAATATAAGATTATATAGACCCCCAAAACATTACAGAACCAATGGGGAGCCACTTCAAGCACCACCTCTGTGTAACGCCTTCCTAGGTGATGTGATGGCAGCCTTTCTGCATCAGTACGCTCACCACACAGTAGCTAAAGTGGAGAAGGGGGCAGGAGTGAATTCACCAGTTAGATATAGGGGATGATTAGGAGGCCAGATTTGAAGGGGCCACAGTGGGCAGTTTTCATCCAGGGCATCAGGGTACCACCCCCCTACTCTTTCAAAAGATGCCCAGCGATCTTTTATGAACGCAAAGAGTCAGGACCTCAGTTTTACATCTCATCCAAAGGACGGCACCATTTTTGGGATCCAGTCAGACCACAGGATGGACTCCCCTGTTGGCCACTCACAACACCGCTCCCGGCACACAGTACTTCCAAAAATGTTCATGTCCATTGGGTTTGCAATTGGGGACTGCCTGTTTTTTGTTGTTGTTGTTGTTGTTGTGTTTCTATTCAAATCCATCAGATGCTCTGTTTACTGAATTTCCATTAGTGCTTCAGAAAGACAACTGGCAGTACAAAGATACATTGACTAATTGAGAGTTCAACGTTTCTACGGATTTGAAAGCGTCACTTAAAGACAAATTAAGTCAGGTGTGTAGATTCCTGTACTCAGGCATAACCATGGATTCCACAGCCAGAAGCTGTATGTATGGAGCACACACTCCAACAAGCTAATTGCTTTTTTGTGCGGCAAACCACAACAGAAGATCAGCTGCAGAAATCTATCACTTCGTTTAACTTCTCCTCAAGTGCCGCTGACAGGATAACAACTGTCTCAAGTGCTAAACTGCATGAAGCAGATGCTCTACCCACTTTGTGGAAATGGGATTGCAATGTGGATGCTGAGAGACCCAGGGTCTCCTCCCAATCCCGTCCAAGGTTACCTTAAAAGGAAGCGTCTTTTCCAACGGAGAGGGTTTTCCCGCTCTGCGTGTGGGAAAGCTCTCGAAAATAAATCAAGCCAGTGTGATAGTACAGGAGACAGAAGGAGTCAGGAGGCTCCTGATGCGCCTATTCTGCTATGACAAGAAAAATAACCTGACTGCAGCAGACAGCAGAAGCAATCTCTGTCCCTTAGGCCTTGCTGCTAAGCCAACACGCACCCACACTGACCCGTGAAAGCAGAGTCATGTCAGCTTCTCTCCATGGTTACATCTTAGCAGGGAGCAGAATGCAATTCACAGGGCACTTATCCTCCATGCTATAAGGGCTTTCTTGCTGGAGTGTTTAATTCCGTACTATTCCACGTGGCTGGACTGGGGGAGGGTTCATTGTAATTGTACCCGTTGGCAGCTACAGACTGAGAACATACAGTATTGATAGATTATTAGGTTTCTGGCTACTTCTGTCCTAAGTACAGTGGAAAGTTCCGGTCAGCCCATTAGGTAACAGGGCGCCATCTTCTGAGTTGGCACTAACTTAGCCAGCCAATTTCACTTTGTCTCAGACAGGGGGCGCCGGTGGTGAACCTTACATAGGGCACTAGATGGGCTTTGATTAGTACTGGACATGGAGATATACTGGGCGTAAAAAGCCATTTCCTTTATGAGCAGGAAACGATTCCTACCCTATTCTTATTTGGCGGTAAAGAGCTCAGGTTAGACACCAGTGCATGTGTCCAGAAGGTCATGGGTTCAAATCCCAGGGCCAGCAGAGTATATCATTACTCCATTAGGCCCCTGAGCAAGGGCCTTAATCCCAACTGCTCCAGGAAGGCTGGTAAACCCCAAACTGCCCACTCGCACGTCGCTTTGGACGAAAATGTCCGAGAGATGCCAGAATGCGTGACACGCACACGGCACGAGAGGGGTGGGCAACCCGCATGAGAGGCAGAAGTGGGCAGATGCACGGGACTAGAAAATAAATGAAAAAGGGTCGTACGGTGGGAATACTAAATATGGGTTATAATTATCAAATCTGTGGCATGGAAATGGAATGTATCCAGTGGGAGAGGGGGGGAAGGCGGAAAGTTACTCATCGCTCTCCCTCTCTCGCTCTTTACACTCAACGGGAGACTGCTTCTGCACAGCTGGCTGTCTCCGGGAGCCAGAGATTCGGGGCGCCTCATTTGGAAAATGGCAGCCGAAACGCAGGTAGCGGGAGGAGAGGGGGAGAGGCGGCGTAAAGGGAAGGTGACAGAGCAGTCCAGACGAGGATGGATGCTGGGGGAGTCCAGGCACTTTCCAGGAGGATTTTGTTTGTGTTCCCTTTCCACCCCAAAGCCAGAACAGGATGTTGTTGTTCCAGGGGAACGGCGAGTCCACGCCGGACAGCAACAACCCGCCAGACAGTCCACTCTGCTGGCCGTGGCGGGTCCCAGAGTGCCATGGCTGCAGGGGGCACCATCCGTGCAAACAAACAGGGTCTGGTGGGACTGAAGCCACCTGTCACTGCCGACTTCCAGAATGTTCTCTGTGTGTAGAGGTCCCCATGGCTCTCTTTCGGGTCACAGCTAGCCGGCGGTGTGCAGAGTCACATGTCTTTCAGAACACAACCCGTCCTCACATGTCACTACTCTGGGACAGGATAAAGCAGAGGAGGGTGTTGGGTCTAAACCCCAGGAAGAACGATGGGGCTGCACACATGGGCTAAGCATGGAGTAAGGGAAATCCTCACAGCCCATAAATGGAAAGGCACAGCGCTGAATTCTCCCCTACAGCAAAGGGGCTGGCATGCCGGTTAGCAAATCGCCGGGCCTAAATCACAATTACAGCCAATTTCACAATTGGATCCAACTTTGGGCTTCCCCACAAAGGCAAGAATGGCCGTTATCACCCGTCTCACATCTGGTATGACTGATTATTAAGACGTGTCCCGGACAAGACCATACACTCTTCCACTGCAGCGAGGAAATTAGAGAGAAAGCCCTGAAATCGGCGTAATTGAAACAAGCAATGCGTCCGTCATCCGCTGAGCATTTTCAGGGTCCCAGGCACCCGTGCGGGTGACAGCAGATCACCACGGCGATGGCTGCCGGTCGTGGCACCTCTGAAAGAGCCCGTTATTAGCAAGTGGTACATCATAATCAGCCTGCTCACCTGGACTCATTCCCCGCAGGACTGCTGCAAATTAAACCGAACGGCGTCGGCCACGAGCCGGTACAGGAATCATGGCAGCGCACAGAAGCTTAAGAGCCTTGGCACACATGTCAAATATCATTTTTATGCTATTATGAAGCTGGCACCTCACCAGGCAGTGCTCGTACACACTGCTAGCTGGGAAATATAACAAACGTGTTTGACGAACTGTTAATTACGTCCCAGCTTTGTGAATAAGAAACCAACGTGGCTCTCGCTCCACAGGTAGGATCATTTAAATTCTGACATCGCTGCCTTACTGCAGGCACTGATGTGCGAACAGGAGGAATAAACAGCAGAATAGGTGAAAAAGTAAGTGGAGTGAGGGGTCTCTTTCCGGCACTCGCAAGGGAAACCCACAGCTCACCTGCTTCCAACGGACCACACATTTTACATTCGTATTTGTTGAGTAGGACCTTAGTCCGTGGAGCAATTGGGGAATAAGTGCCTTGCTCAAGGGTTGTATGGTGCAATCACTTTGCTGACCCTGGGATTAGAACCAGCGACGTTCAGATGACTGGCACTGAGTCCAAACCTGTAGAGCCACAGACTGCCCCCAAATGAAACAATGTTTCATTTTCCATTTGCACAAGCACAGTTCTTTAGTTTTCACACCCCATCTTTGCTTTTTAACGCTCACACACACGACAGCGATGCTGGTAATTTGGGATGACAATTACATTGCTTGACAATCAGTCACCATACACAATCAGTTATTAACCGCACACATTAATCAGTCTCCTTACAGAATCGATTAGTAACTAGTGACATTAATCAGTCCCCCTATAGGACACGGTTAAGTTTTCTCATATAATTTTCCTTCCTTTACATTTTAAATACTTCTAAATTTATGCAGCTGTTTCATTGACTGACAGCTTGTTTCAGTACTTTGGCTGTACCGTGACCCTCATGGAGAAACAGCCCATAAATTAGCATTATATGTGATAGACCATAAACCAGAAATACTGTCTTCTTGTCCCTACTATGTGACTCTACTTCATATTTAATTGCCCATATCTAATAACTTTGCTTGCCAGCACCGTATCCTTAGTAAACACTGACAATGTTGATCTTTAATCCACTGACACCTTGTACCCCATATGCCGTTTTAGTCATACCTTTAAATTACTCATAACAGCTAATTATAAAATAGCATAATTTCCCCCAAGGGAAATGTTTCTGGGGTCACTGGCTTGCAGCATTGAGCAGAAAGGTGTGACTCATCCTCGTCATGGAGGTTTATTTCTTGGCACGCGTGACTTTGAACGGCCGTCCGTCACAGCGGTCTGTTCCTCTGCATAACCGCTTTCGTCTCCAGCCAGACGCTACCGAGACACTGCATGGTCATTGCTCCAAACGGCCTCTAGAGGGCAATCTACTCAACGTGTCCTTCCAAACAATAACGGAAATAGTTTTAGTTAGTTAAACAGGGGAGTAATGGCAAATTCCAGTTATACCTTTAAGTACCTGTTAATCATACATGCATTTTGCAGTGCTGTACATGACAATACCATTATAAAGAATTTTTAAGCAATCCAGTTACATAATGTTCCATAAAAATATGTAAATTCACTATTAAATGCTTAGTATTACAACATAGCTACTTCTGTAATAAATCTGTCTCAATACAGAAATCATGTAATTGGAAATAAATGATTTGCTAGGTTTTCTAGCATATATAACATTTACAGAATTACTCTCAATTTAATCTTAGGGCAAAGGGGTCTAGTTTGGAGTTAACTGAAGTTTCATTTCAGCTTTCAAGGCTAATATTATGAAAAAAGCACCTCATGGTTAATTAAAATTTGAAATTGGGCAAAATTAAATATTAAATACCACAGACATTCAAAGATAGCTTTGTGCTGAGAATGCAGTTCACAAGGAGACACTGATGTCCCTCTGAGTAGCAGAGGAGGGCAGTCCAGTGCACAGTGAGAGGCGGACGTCCCTCTGAGAAGCAGAGGTGGGCAGTCCAGTGCACCGTGAGAGGCGGACGTCCCTCTGAGAAGGAGAGGAGGGCAGTCCAGTGCACCGTGAGAGGCGGACGTCCCTCTGAGAAGGAGAGGAGGGCAGTCCAGTGCACCGTGAGAGACGGACGTCCCTCTGAGTAGCAGAGGAGGGCAGTCCAGTGCACCGTGAGAGGCGGACGTCCCTCTGAGAAGGAGAGGAGGGCAGTCCAGTGCACCGTGAGAGACGGACGTCCCTCTGAGAAGCAGAGGTGGGCAGTCCAGTGCACCGTGAGAGACGGACGTCCCTCTGAGAAGCAGAGGAGGGCAGTCCAGTGCACAGTGAGAGGCGGACGTCCCTCTGAGAAGCAGAGGAGGGCAGTCCAGTGCACCGTGAGAGACGGACGTCCCTCTGAGAAGCAGAGGTGGGCAGTCCAGTGCACCGTGAGAGACGGACGTCCCTCTGAGAAGCAGAGGAGGGCAGTCCAGTGCACCGTGAGAGGCGGACGTCCCTCTGAGAAGCAGAGGAGGGCAGTCCAGTGCACCGTGAGAGACGGACGTCCCTCTGAGTAGCAGAGGAGGGCAGTCCAGTGCACCGTGAGAGGCGGACGTCCCTCTGAGAAGGAGAGGAGGGCAGTCCAGTGCACAGTGAGAGGCGGACGTCCCTCTGAGAAGCAGAGGAGGGCAGTCCAGTGCACCGTGAGAGACGGACGTCCCTCTGAGAAGCAGAGGTGGGCAGTCCAGTGCACCGTGAGAGACGGACGTCCCTCTGAGAAGCAGAGGAGGGCAGTCCAGTGCACCGTGAGAGGCGGACGTCCCTCTGAGAAGCAGAGGAGGGCAGTCCAGTGCACCGTGAGAGACGGACGTCCCTCTGAGAAGCAGAGGAGGGCAGTCCAGTGCACCGTGAGAGGCGGACGTCCCTCTGGGAAGCAGAGGAGGGCAGTCCAGTGCACCGTGAGAGGCGGACGTCCCTCTGAGAAGCAGAGGAGGGCAGTCCAGCCTGAGCCTCAGATATGGATGGATGTAATATATCACACAGCCATCACTTTCATGAATCTTTATTTAATGTGACAGTGTTCAATATCAATATGACTGGTGATTTCATTTCTATGTCATGTATGGAGATGCTTAGATGGCGTAATAGTTTTCTCTCTCACTCTCACTCTGTTTCTCTCCCTCATCTGGCTGTCATCCCCGCATTGCCCCCACATGGGTAAGAAGTGAGCTCAAACCAGAGCAGCCCAGCCCATGAGTATCCCGACTGCCGGGAGGGTGGCAGTGAGGCCAGCCTGCTGGTGTCCCCGCTGGTGGTGGCGGGCATCGTCATCGGCCTGGTGCTCTTTCTGTCCTGCGTCACCATCATCGTGGGCAGCCTGAGGAAGGATGGACGGCTGCGCAACCCACACCTGCGCGCCAGTTACGGTGAGCTGACCTCAGATGTGCGATCCAACATTAGAAACCCCCACCTCTCTGCCTCTTACACAGCCAGTCCTGTTCATTCAGCTTGGTGATTCTACCCAGAACCCTTTGCTCTTGGAATTTTTTCACCTCCTTTATAAATGCATTTTTCTGGTAATATACAAGTTCAAGGCAATTTGGCCTAAATTCTTCAAGAAAGAAATGGGTTGATAAATATTTCAAAATCAAGCATTCAGGTTTAAAAATGACTTCCCTTTGTAACCCCTGAATTCTCAGATATTATCTTATTAACATTCTGTGTAACTTGATTGTAGTGAGTGTATTGTGTGTAGTGAATCAATGATGTATTTTTCTTAAACCCCCCATATTACATAAAATTAAATTAGTAGATGCTTTTATCCAAAGCGACATACATTCTGAGAATGCAGAGACAGACCCTGGAACAAGTGGTGGTTTGGGGTATTGCTCAAGGGCCCAACAGAGAAAATCTGCCAACGCTGGGATGCGAACCAGCAACCTTCCAATTACAAACACAGCATCTTAAGCTGCTGAGCCACAATCCGGCATCAGACCCCAGCGTGGAATCAGTCAGGAGTCGTGTGCCCTGAGAACTCCAAAGGCAGCAAGGCCATCAAAACAACAAGGGCACCATAACTGGGATAAGATTTTCCCCACAACCTTTTTGCTCAGACAGGCAGTCTTTCTTAAACCGCGGCTCCAATCCTCACCAAAAGGGAATAAACGATGAATGATGCTGTATGAAAATCATATCAAGGCCTCCAGTATCCTTTGTGTGGAAGCCCAAGCTCTCTCCACCACAGGGCAGACTTTGAAGAACAATTTCACAGAGATCAGCAGAAGGCCCAACACGCCTCGGCCGTCACTCGCTCCTGCTCTGTCCCGGTGATTCACGCGATAATCTATGCTGAGTAAACAGACTCAAAGGGCCTCGCGTCAGGCGTAGGAAAAGAGCGTGTGGGATCGCCGGATAATCGGCCTCTTGTGTGCACAGCTCCAGATGGATATTCCTACGGTGGGTCCATCGGTGAGCTGAGGTCCACATGCATCGAGGAGCTCCCCCCGGTGTTCGACTTCGACTCCTACATGGAATCCCTCTCGCAGGTCAACGTGCTGTACCCAGACTCACCGCCCAAGTAAGAGAGCTCCCCACACGTCTCTGTTTACTCACTGCCGCTAATCTGCTTGTATAATCAGGTGATGTTATCGTAGCATATAAAGTAACCCCTGTTTACGTCTATAAATGAGCATCTCTGGCACATGGAGGATGCAGATGTCCATTGCGTATCAAGGCTAATCTGCAGGCTGTTCCCATCACAATGCACCAATGCCATATGGAACCCAGAGTGGGAAGTCTGTGTTCCAGTTTCCATGTGCCAGAGAGGGACCTGCAAGAGCACAACGTGATCTAAAGACACAATTGGCCAAAGAAAAACCTGAAACCACTTGTTATGTCTACAAGACAGATGGGAGGTCACCCGCCTACATGTCAGACACTCGCTGCCAAATTAACTTACATGTTGTTTAATTCTATACTAAGCCTGTCGGTGTCAAGAGCTTGTAGGAACAGGAAATCCATGAGCTTATTTCAAACCAGCTAGAGGACATCTGACCTCCAGCACTGAGCCAAGCCTTCAAAAATAAAAAAATTCAGGAAAGCTGTAGCTCATCTTCATCCATCTACCTTCAGAATTACCTCTCGAGGTCACAGACCCATTCTTCAACTGACTTACAGTACAATACACCTTAACGATCACTCCAAATTCCCAAAGGAATAATAAGAGAATTTATCTAATCATCGTAGGTTAAACAAGAGATGAACACCAAACAACAGCCAGATGACCCTCATTTTACAGATATTTTCAGCAAACTAAACTGATTCCAGATATCAGTCTTAAGTACCCATTAGTACCAAAGCAGGTAGCCAGAGATCCAGTTTGTTGGCTGGCCAGCTACAGGCTGCCTCTCCTTTTGTAAATACACTGTATTGCCTGATTGCATTATGAAGGCCACATGAAGTTTGGAGGTTTGCAGCTACAGGTTGGTGACTTCTGCACACTGTGCACCTCAGCATGCGTTGTCCCCGCTCTGTGATTTTACGCGGCCTACCACTTTGTGGCTGAGTTGCTGTCATTCCCAGTTGCTTCCATTTTGTTATAATACCACTAACAGTTGACCGTGGAATATTTAGTAACGAGGAAATTTCACGAATGGACTTATTGCACAGGTAGCATCCTATCACGGTACCACTCTTGAATTCACTGAGCTCCTGAGAGTGACCCATTCTTTTGCAAATGTTTGTAGAAGCAGTCTGCATGCCTAGGTGCTTGATTTTATACACCTGTGGCTATGGAAGTGACTGGAACACTTGAATTCAATGATTTGGAGGGGTGTCCCAATACTTTTGGCAATATAGTGTACATAGAAACAGAAAAACCTTCCGGTTAAATGCCCAATAGCAGAAAGGGCCGAGGTGTGGGAACCAATGGAAACATCACAGCATCCAGCCACGTCTCCTGACTTGTTTCAGTCACACTATCATTTACATTTATATGACAGTTCGATTAGGATGCACAGCCCGGATCCTGCAGGCTTGCAAAAGTGAATTTGAAGGGGGTAAAATTACCTTTCCATCGCAAGCCGGAGATTTCCAAAAGAACAGGCCTTGTCATGTTAAACAGCAAATTATGAAGTATATGGAATATTTCTGTAACATCACAGGCCATTACGTGTTCCTGAATAGCGCGTAATTAGGTTTGGGGACAGATCTGTCAGCTCCATTTCCACAGCGATGGCTGTCTCGCTCCTCCCCTTCCAGAGCTCTACAATCGATCCATTGGTTACACATCTAAAGACCCAGGGGCTAATAGAGGAAGATGCAGTTAGAGGGTGTGAAAAACACCTTTTATCCCCATCCCACAAGCTCTCATACAGAGCCATTCATTATTTCTGACAATGAGTATGTTATCAGGAAATTAGAACCATTGCCACTACAATCTGTCATCAAACTATAGCTGTAAAGTCATTATGTTCGGCCATACTGGGGTAAAAAAAGATCAGAGAGACAAATTCTGCTGTTTCAAGTCCCATAGATGAAATAGAGATCAGTGTGTGTGTGTGTGAGTGTGTGTGTTTGGTTTTTTTGTGGGTTTTGAGGTGTAAGTGGGAAACAGGAATAAAATGGGGATGAGTACGATGCTTCTGGCAGACGGGGGGGGGGGGGGGGGGAGCAGACGGGGGGGGAGCAGCAGGAAGTCAGCCGAGGGCATAGGGGGGCTCTCCATCACTGCCCCCGCCATTACAGGCCACCATCCATCTCATCTGTGCTCTGGGGAGAGGGCGAAATTGCTCCTCATATCCGCCAATGCGGGCTTCCGCTCCCATTACAGCATACATTTGTTATTATGGCACGTATTCCCTCCGCCTTGTTACAGAACAGGAACAGAACAGCCTGCCAGAGGGGTTCAGTATATGCTGTCTATGCTGGCCAGGGGTTTTTTACCGGGACACTGTGCTTCTTTCTGGATAGATGTGGTGTAGACTCCCCTTTTCATGGCAGACAATGGCCAAGAGGTGGTCAGCAGAGAAAAAGAGAGAGAGAGAGAGAGAGAGAGGAGCTCAAAACAGCTTCCAGGTAGCTGGTACTAAAACAAGGGATGCACCATGCTCACATGTACGCCTGCTTGTCTTCATGACAATACGCCAATGCCTATAACCCACGTAACACATAATAGTATATCACCGATATCATTATCGAGGGAAAAAAACGCGACACTTCATTGAAGAAGTACTTAAAAGTTAACCACAAAAACCAGGGCATACTGGTGCTCGATTAAACTATCAAGAAGAGGTACGAAAACAGGTTGAGAGAACATTAGCAACCGGATTAAAAACTAGGGCTGTTAAAATTAAATAATTGTTGCGATTCATTTTAAATATCTAACACTTTAAAATCAACTCAATGCAATTAATGACATCACGCAGTGCGTTATGGGGCAACCATATTAAACCACAAAAATCATATAAATGATTACAAGAAATTTTTGTACTATTGTCGTTTATGACCTATTACATTGTTATATATACATCCTTCGTGATTATTCTACATTAATTTGGTGATTGTTTAAATAAGCATTATAACGAGCTTTAGTCGTAAGAAGAGAAACAAGTTTTAATTGTGATTAATCACGATTAATTCATTGCAAAATGAGCGACTAATTCGTTTTTCGTTTTAATCAATTGACAGCCCTATTGAAAACCTAAAAACTAAAAATAAGGAGTACGGAGCCACCAGCAGCACTCTGCAATAACCCAACGTGCAGCAAACATTAGGACAAGGAGAGAAAATGTCAAACAATAAGCCTCAGCAAATAAGAATAACAGAACATCTTATCCAGTATATTATTCTTGACAATCAAGCATAATGTTATTATGGTAGTACACGAAGAGCGTAATACTTGAGGGGGTATGCGGTGTAAAAATCTTAATTAAATCCAAACCGCCATCGTTTTCCACAGAGACTAAAAAATGAGAATCAGTACTGCAATTCAGCCCTGCTTGGTGCTGTGTATGTTTGCATGTGTGTGACAGTGATTTCAATATAATTTATCCAGACTGTTTAAATTAAAATATCACAGTGTGTTCTAGACATCACCCAGCCCTAACTGGTGTCGCGATCATGCAGTAAGCACCAGAAAGCCAACATCAGAACTCGTACTCAGTATGAAAAAATTGTGTCATTGCATTCCTGCTAGGGTTGCACAGTAAACTGCGACTGAAAAGTACTAGATTTTTTAAAATAGTACAATACCAGCATTTAGAAAAAAATCTGTAGTTTTACTACATGAATAGCTATCTCCCTCTTTAGCATGTGATACATGGGTCCATTTCACGATCGCGGATTAATTCCACCCCACTGTGACTCGAACTGCTAATATTAATAAAGCTCCGCTTGCTTTTTTGACTAATATGCTTAAAATTTAACTGACCCCAATATCATTAAACACTTTTTTGTTCGAAATAAATCATGAGATTTGAGAGCGTTTCCCCTTTTTAGAAAACATATTAAAGAATGATCGAAACTTATTACTTATTTTCAATAGGAAGCAAAAGTTTTGGTATCGTGACATCACTTATCCCTACTATGGTTAATGCAGTAGTTTGCCACTAGCTCTGGTCTTCTTGATACCTGCGAAAAACCCCAAAGAGCTCAAACCAAGTCATAAACAGAATTTTTAAAATCCTGCTGGGAACACTGAGGGTGAAAAAGACTCTTAAAATCAGAGCAAATCATATTACCATTGGACGATAAATAGGGAATGTACATTGGCAAGAGGGCAAAGACAAGCAGGAACAGACCCTGTGAGCGATATAAAGGAGTCAGACGAGCTGACCGGCTGCCTGGAGGGAAATGGCCATGCTGTCGCCCACGGGATGATTCTCACAGTGCTGCAAAAATATCCATCAAGGCAAAGTTATTTCAGCAAAATCCGAGAATCCCTCCTGTGCCACAGAAACTGCTTCTGGGCCTGGGAGATACCTGTGTCCTGACTGCCGAGTCCGTACCAGCCTGTCAGAGGCTGAAGAAGGGAGTCAGAGGAATCCAATAATAGGCTTAAGGTTGGTCAAAATATACACCCTCCCTGGTGAAAGGAATGTAGCAACATGCTTCTCAATATCGCCGTTCTGTGTGATACTGTCACTCTACAAGCCTGTACTGGACAAACAGCTGGAATGGAGGGGCGAGGGTGTTTAAGCCTTTCTTACACCAGAAATCCCCAGAGGGCCAGAGCTAGGAGCAAGCTATTACATAAACCATAAGTACTGGATGAGTAAGGCCCTCAAATTATGTTTGTGCTGCATGGACCAGATGATTATACCAACACTTCATCATGCTACATTATGGTCCCTGCGGAACTGAGGTTGAAAACCCCAATAACAGTGTTTTTCAGCCAGTTCTCAGGGAGCCCCAGACAGTCCACATTTTTGCTCCATCCCAGATGTTCCAGGAGCTAGGAGGGAGATAAACTATCTGGGGGTCACCAAGGACTGGGATGAGAAATACTGCTCTCAAATGTTATGATGTTTTTATTTTTAAACACTGGCAAGGGATAGAAATGTGGAGGTATTATAGGGACAAAACATGGACAAAACAACATTTAACAACGAACAGTGTTAAAAATCTGAATGGAACAAAACTGAAAAACAGCTATTTTATGTCCTGCCCTGGTAGTTATAGGAGAAGAAAAACTCTGAGGCTCAAGGCTAACTGCCTGCCTCACCCACAAGGCAGCCCCCACTAACCTTCTACAATTTCAAAGTAATTGCGTGGATGTTGTTAGACATCGTGTTCAGAGTGGAACCATTATCTCGGAGCAATGCTCACCAGAGAAGGCAGGGACAGGATATGACATGAGAAGATTGGCTCCTCTGTTCGGGATCACTCTCTATGACAACTTCCTGTCCTTCAGTATTACACACTGTAGGTTCCATTTCATGACTAGTATCCCAACAATTTAGCTTTGCTAAAAACTGTAGAAAAACTGAAGAGACGGCGTGCTTCAGGTCTTCTGTGACCCTGTATTGGATTTGCAACGCCGGAAGTGGATAGATCAATGCATGCGTGGAGTCATTTTCACTTTGTTTGCGGGTTCGTATGAAATGGACCAACAATAAAGAAAAGGACAAAGGTCATTTTCAACATCTCTAAATTAGACCAAGGCGATGTCGGCTTATCTGTGTTTTTCACAGAGACCTTTGAGATGACAGCTTCTGTGGCATGTGTCAGACTAAAGGTTAACTCAACTCGAGTTTACTCAGTCTCGACTGTGTTCTCTCAGTATTACACATAAGAACACAACATTAAAACAGATCAAGGTGGAGAAGCTCAGCTAAGCTCAAATCAAACTGCTGGCTAATTGATCTGAGCTGAATACAAATCAACTTCACCTTCCTTTGCTTCAGTGTTAAGGTCAGCTTCACTGCCACTGTGCATGTGCACCATGAAATGAGGGTGTGCAAGTATCACACAGTAATTCTAACAGTCAGCAGAATATAACAAATAACATATAATAATAATACAACAATTACTTTCCTGACTAAGGAGGAATGTTTAATACCAGGAAGTTTGGTAGGGTGCAAAAGTTTGCAGTGTTCATCCGGAAATGGCACATGAGTCATCATGTAGACTTCAGCATACGCACAACTTTGGGGGACAGTGTTTGGATCCATTTCGCTTGTTTCCAGTTTATCTACTGAACAAAAAAAAAAATGCTCGGAAGGCGAGGTCCTCACGCCAACAGGGTGATGTTAGTGAACAAAAACGATAGTGCTGAATATGCACCGGGAAGGGAAAGCAGAGTTACGAAGTGTCACTGGGGACACAAACCATTTGGGGTAAAGAGGCTGACGCCTTGGCCGTATTTAAATTAGCAAAGGCAAACGCGACACAGGGGAGTCGCTGAAAGGTGCAAGAGCTGAAGCAGCAGATTCACTCACAGGCACGTGCGCGACACGGCAGCTATTATTAGAAACACTACAATGACTTTCCAGTGGTCTGTAAATAGCAGCTCAGACATAGCCAGCATGCAGAGGAGGCCCCTCGCAGAACCACAAAATGGGTTCAGCAGCAGGCACCGTACTTTTATAGCTTTAAATGTGTGAAACTGTGCAGTTTATACCCAGAAGGTTGTGGGTTCTGATCCTTGGTGGAGCACTGTTCAAATAAAAGGTAAATGGGGAAAAACAGCACAAATGCAAGGCAATAGTTATCAATGATGGTTATAATAATTATTTATAACAAAAGCAAACATCCCAATGCAGAGTATTTTTGACTTGAAAATATTGTACATATGTACATATTGTATACAGCATCTATATTATTTCAGATTAAGGGTACAAAAGCAGTCACCATGCTGAGTCTTGAACCTAGACACATAACCTTTAATCATCATATCACCTGCTGTCTTGGATGAAATAATCTAGTAATGCTTTTGGATTTTGCACTGTTTTTGTGTAAAGGGAATGAACGATCACTAGGAGAGAGTAGAAAACACGCCAATGAGCTCTTTCTTATGACACGCTGTGACAGTCATCCATGCCTCTCTGCTGTAATTAAGACACGGGGTGTTAAAACTGCGATGCCAAGATGCCAACCGCAGGCGTGTGCCGCCGCACGCCAACATTACACGGGCAGATCTGCTTACTCCTCCTCACAGAGGCTCATCTGTTAGCTCCTAAAGTATCCAGACCCTCTACTGCTCTGCGTATAAGTTAAATCCCACCTACAATAGGCCTGGGCAACTATTGTGCACGGAGGGCCGAATATGAACTTCGCCATTCCGTAATGATTAAGGTGATTTGTCATGAAAACTACAATAACAGACTCATTAGATTTTATTATATATTTATTATTAATTCAAAGAAGGATGTCCAACCCAGAGGAGGCCCTGGGGCAGACCCAGGAGACGCTGTAGAGATGAAATCTCTCGGCTGACCTGGGAACGCCTTGGTATTCTCCAGGTGGAGCCCGAGGAGGTGGCTGGTGAGGGGGAGGTCTGGCCATCCCTGCTTAAGGCTGCTTCATACTTCTCCGCACGCCTACTAGCAGATGTGTCCACTCAAACGTTTATGACAAGTTTGACATCATTGTACGCCTCCGCAGATGAACACCTGCTGCACTCCAAATTTCAGTCCCTGAAGCGGGGTATGCGCAGCTCTGGAAACACTGCGCATAATCGATTCACTAGCGTCCACTTTAAAAACCAACATGTATGCTTTTGACGAGCGTTGGGGTAGTTTGCAAGCCCTACAGACTATTCGATAAAACTGTTACATACATGTAAATGCTTG
Organism: Paramormyrops kingsleyae; assembly: GCF_048594095.1. Classification (NCBI taxonomy): domain Eukaryota; kingdom Metazoa; phylum Chordata; class Actinopteri; order Osteoglossiformes; family Mormyridae; genus Paramormyrops; species Paramormyrops kingsleyae. Next base: position 21,413,398 of record NC_132807.1, read on the forward strand.
AGAATCTCACTCCAACCAGCTGACCAAAAACCCTGTGATCTGGCTCTCTTAATTTGTAAAACACTCAGTGTACCTCACTGCTGTGGGATGTGTGCAGGGAATATCAGAATAATAATTAAAATTATTATCATTAAGAAAAATATAAATACAACACGCATGTGCAAAGTACATGGCTTGTGCGGAGAAGTACGAACGTTTCTGTGTACGCATATGCAGAGTGGAAACGCTTGTGCGGGGAAGTACAAACGTTTCTGTGTTCGCATACGCAGAGTGGATACGCTTGTGCGAAGAAGTACGAACGTTTCTGTGTTCGCATACGCAGAGTGGAAACGCTTGTGCGGGGAAGTACGAACGTTTCTGTGTACGCATACGCAGAGTGGAAACGCTTGTGCGGGGAAGTACGAACGTTTCTGTGTTCGCATACGCAGAGTGGATACGCTTGTGCGGGGAAGTACGAACGTTTCTTTTTTTTTTTTTTTTTTTTTTTTTTTTTTTTTTTTTTTTTTTTTTTTTATTGCCCACCACCACCCCCCCTCTTCGGAGGACAACTTTATTTTACATTACATTCAAGAGTAAAGATTGTGGCCGCTCCGAACTCACCAGTACCGTGGAAAAGGAGAAAAACAGGGGGGGTACAAAAACAACAGCGTAACAATAACAGACATCAATCACCATGGGGAGAGGGGGAGAGAGAAAAAAAAAAAAAAAAAAAAGGGTATACAGAAATAATAACACTAATAATGTAGGCGGGATGGAAAAAAGATGAAGTATAGGGGAATACAGAATACAAACAACCATAAGAAACATAACACTCATCAAACAACAAGAATTATAACAACATCAGTGATACTAATAATAATTAATACAAATCGGTATTATATATATGTAGCATACACACACGTAATCGTACCGTTATATATGTATATTTCAATTTCTAAATCTATAACATACCCTAAAAAGTAATAATAATAATGATATTGATCGCTCAACCAGTCTTGTATGCATGTGCAAGTGTAGGTGTGACCTGATTTGTCATTGGATGTGCTGGCATTTAATGCCGTCAGGGGAGGCGGCAGCACCCCCCCCCCCCCCCAGGCCCAAGGCGAAGGCAGGAGAACCAGGCAACCGAAGCCACCCTACTGCCCCCCCGTCACAAGGGCCCACAGCCACGCATCCCAGAGACAACCACCCGCCCAACCCGAGAGGGAGCCCGCGAGGGACTAAGGGGGCGCCAACCCCCGCACAGGGAGGCCCGCAGAGGGAGGACGGGCGGCGAGCCCCCCAGCCCCACCCGCAACCAACCCACCGGGGCAGGCGGGTCCAGGGCCGAAGGGCCCCACCCACCGGGACCACCCCCCCCACCCCCCGGCGGACGGCCCCCCACACACCGGGGGAGCCCCAGCCCCCCCAGCCCGTCCCCCGGGAGGACGGGCCGCCGCCCACCGCAGCGACCCGGCACGCCTCCCCCCCAACACTGCAGGATGATCCAAGGGGGGCCCATACAAAGAGCCCCCCCCCCCACCCGGGAGCGGACCCGCGGCGACCGGGAAGCGGCAGACACCCCGCCCAGCCCAGACCGAACCCCCCAATCCGCCTAGCAGGGCCCAGAGCGTCCCAAGATTCCCCGGACCGCCCGCCAGGGCCCCACCCCGGCGCAGCAGAGCCAAGCACCACCCGGCCCGCGGCCCAAGAGAGGAGGCCGCCCATACCCGCCAGGGCCACCCGAACCCCCCCATGATGGGTCTTCCCCCCGGCGGGCCACCCCACCAGCACAGGGCCAGAGACAGAGAGTTAGGGGGGGCCCCTCAGCCCCCATCCCCTCCCTGACCCATGTTGGTGTGAAGTGTGCATGTACATGTGTGAGAGAGTTGTGTGTTTATGTCTACTATGCATTAAAATTAGTGGGTGCAGTTCGGGTATGAGGGCCCCACCACTGGCAGATGGCAGAGTCCCCCATCCCCCTCCCCGCACCCCCAAGGCCCTAATGTAATATGGACTGCGTATATGACTAAGGTGCAAAAAGTGGGCGAGCAGTTGAGGCATGGGCACCCCACCGCTGGCAGATGGCAGAGCCCCACCTGCCTCAACCCACCTCCTCAGCCCTAGTGTCATGTGGTGTCTAACATGTAAGTAAAAATTGAGGGGCAGTGTCTCGGCGCACCTCCCCACCGCCCCTCAAGGCCCTAGTGTTGTGTGAAATGTGGTGTTGGACCCAGGGGAGCAATAAGGGCGTGCCAGGAGTGGGCCCCCCCCGGCACCGGGGCCAGATCCCCGACTGGCCCCGATTAGTCCCCATCCCTGACCCCGCACAGCCGGCAGGGACGGCCAACCGAGGTGTTCAGGGGCGGCACAGGCAGCCCAGCAGCAGGGAACGCCCCCCCCCCCCCCAGGCGCAGACCGGGAGAGACCCACCCCACCACGCCCGATGAGACCCCAGCTAGCGGCCAAGGACGGGACAACCCCAGACCCCCCCGGCAAACGGGGAGCCGGACCAGCCAGGCGGGGTGACCCCCGCCCCCCGGCCACCCCAGGCCCCCCCCCAGGCGAGGCAGAGGCTCCCCCCACCGCCCCCCCCAAACCACCCCACAGCGCCCGAGGGCCCCGCGCCGGAATCGCCAACGGCAGACAACGACCCGTCCCCACCAGGCAACGGGCCCGGGCAGACCAGGCCCCCCAGCATGCGGGCGACCACCCGCCCGGGAGCCGGAGCAGCGGCCCCAGCAGATAGAGCCCACGCCCCCAAACCCACGCACCCCAGCGCAGCGGCCCAGGCGGAACCCAGAGGCCCCACCCCCCGATCCCCCCCCAGCGCGCCACCCACCCCGCGGGGGCAGAACCCCCCCCACCCCCCGCACCGCCCCCACCAGGCCAGGCCAGCGGCCACCCAGAGACACTGACCACGCGCCCTCAGCCAAGAGAAACACCAGAGGACCCCAACAACCCAGCCCCCCCACCCCCAGCCCCCAACCCGGGACGGTGACGGCAAGGCCCCACCACCCCTGACGACATTACGTTAAAAAATTCATTATTGGAGTCCAACTGTCTTCAAAATCGATCAATTGATTTTTCTTACAGGCAGACATCCTCTCCATGGAAACATAATCCCAGAGTAGATTTTTGAACAGATTTATGTTTAAATTCTCTTTTGACTTCCAGTTCAGAAGGATTGTTTTCTTAGCAATGGTTAGTACTGTGAGAAGCATGCAAGATTTATTCATGTCCATATTAGTGTCAGTGAGGTCCCCAAGCAGGCAGAGTGAGGGGGAGGGTGGGATGGGATGCCCTAGGTGTGTCGATAAGTCTTCACAAATCCTTTGCCAGAATTCGTTGACCGGTGTGCAATACCAGAAAGCATGCAGGTAATTATCTGGTGCATCCGTCTTACAAGTTAGGCATATGTCAGTATCTCTGATACCCATCTGGAACATCCTCTGCCCTGTGTAGTGTGTTCTGTGTAAAATTTTGTATTGTAAAAGCTGCAGGTTGGAGTTCCGATTCATTCGAAAGGTATTCAAGCAAATTTGCCTCCAGAAGTTAGTGTCTTGATTGATAAGTAAATCCCTTTCCCATTTGTGGGTAGGGAGTGAGAGCGTTGTATCAGATTCTGCTAGATGCACGTAAATCCTAGACAGTAGTTTTTTAGTTGGAGTTATTAAGAAGTTTGCTATTTTAGGTGAAAGCTCCAGATCTAATTGCTTACGGCACCATCTATTGTGTATTATTGATTTAAGTTGAAGATATTCTAAGTATTTGTTTTTCTCAATGTTATAAGTTTCTGTAATTTTGTCAAATGATATCATGCAATTGTCTTGGATTATATGTTCGAGGCGCTTGATTCCTTTATTATGCCAAGCCAGGAAGTTTATCACTTTTTTATTTAACAGGATGTCAGGGTTGTTCCAGATGGGTGTCAGTTTGCATGGGACCACTGAAGTTTGGTTTATTCTAAGAAATTCCCACCAGGCTGTCAGCGATGTGCTGATGTTGATGCTCTTAAAACAGCAATGTCGTTTAAGTATATGACTGATAAATGGCAGGTCCTCGACTCGAATATCATTACAGAAAGTTTGCTCAATATCCAACCAGTTAAGGTCTAAGTTATTTTGCGTAGTCCATTTTAGGACATATATCAATCTATTGGCAAGAAAGTAGTTGTAGAAATTGGGAAGCTCCAAACCCCCACAGTTTTTGGATTTCTGTAAAGTTTTTAAACTTATTCGTGGTGGTTTGGATTTCCATAGATATTTTGAAACTAAGGAGTCCAATGATTTAAACCAAGTCCGCGGAGGTTGACTCGGAACCATTGAGAACATGTAGTTAATTTTTGGTAGGATCATCATTTTGATTGTAGCTACTCTTCCCAGAAGTGATGTGGGTAGATTGTTCCACCGTGCAAGGTCATCTTCTATCTTTTTAAGCAGCGGACTATAATTTAATCGCGTCAGATCTGACAGCTTGGCAGAAATGTTAATACCCAGATATCTAATGTTCCCAGATTGAAGTGGGATAGTTGGATTGGACTGGAAGTCACAAGATATTGGAAGAGTAGTCGACTTGTTCCAATTAATAGAGTAATCTGATATGGAGGAGAATTTATCTATAAGTCTTATCGTCTCCGTGAGGGAACCCTGTGTATTTTGAAGAAAAAGTAATACATCATCTGCATAAAGACTAATTTTATGGGTTATACTTGCTGTTTGAATACCTTTGATATTATTATTATTCCGAATTGCTGCTGCCAATGGTTCAATAAATATAGAAAATAGTGATGGAGAAAGTGGACAACCTTGCCTAGTGCCCCTTCTGAGAGTGAAGCTTGGGGAGATTTGATCATTCGTTTTTACACAGGCTTTAGGTGAACTGTATAAAATTTTAATCCAGGTTACGAAGTTCTCACGAAATCCAAATTTTAGTAAGGTTGCCATTAGAAATTTCCAGTTGACCCTGTCAAAAGCCTTTTCTGCGTCCAATGACATGATTATGGCTTCCTTATTTTGAATGTTGCAGTAGTCTATTACGCCAATTAGTCTCCTCATGTTGTTAGTGGACTGTCTGCCTTTAATGAAACCCGTTTGATCTGGATGTATTATATAAGGTGTCACTTTTTCAATTCTACTAGCCAGTGCCTTGCTGATGATTTTAAGGTCCGCATTTATAAGTGATATTGGTCGGTAGCTAGAGGGGAGAGCAGGATCTTTGTCAGGTTTGAGGAGCAGGTTAATGTCTGCACAATTCATATTTGGAGGGATGCTGCCAGTTTCTTTAATTTCTATAACCATTCTATGGAAGAGTGGTGCTAGCAGAGGCCAAAATGTTTTGTAGAATTCTGCTGGAAATCCATCTGGACCTGGGGCTTTCCCGTTAGGCATACATTGTAGTGCATCATGAAGTTCCACTATTGAGAGAGGTAACTCTAATGCCGTTATTTGTTCATTATTTAATATTGGTAGGTCGATGTTATTTAAGAACTCTTCTATTTCAGAATTGGTTGGATTAATATCAGGTGAGTATAATTTTTTATAGAAGTCCCTAAATATCCTATTTATCTCTCCTAGGCTATGAGTTGCCTTCCCATTGGGGTCTGTAACTGAAGAGATTGCTGCCTTCTCCTTATTCTGTTTTAGTTGGTTTGCTAAAAATTTACTTGATTTATTACTATGTTCAAAATTGTCCAAGCGTAATCTCTGTATGTAAAACTGAGTTTTTTTGTCTCTTAATTCTTGCAATTTAATTCTATTTTTTCTCAGGTCATTGAGAAGGTGTTTTTCTTGGGAGGCAACATGTGCTGATTCCAAAGTTTTAATTTTCTGTTCTAGTTCAGTTTCGAGTGCTTTTTCTTTCTTTTTTTTATGTACTGAATATGAAATTATTCTGCCTCGTATTACAGCCTTTGCTGTCTCCCAGAGAATGCACGCAGAGATACCTGGCAGGTCATTTGTTTCAATAAATGTTGTCCATTCTTTTTTAATAACTTCTAGAAACTCTGAGTCCGTTAGTAATGATGTATTCAGTCTCCACCGTTTAAAAGGTGGTGCACTAACTTTTACAGTGACCGTCATAGTGACAGGTGCGTGGTCACTGATTGTTATAGGGTGAATTTGTGTGTCAGATATATCTTTCATAACTGTATTGCTCGTAAGAAAAAAGTCTATCCGGGAGTAAGAATGATGGACTGGTGAGAAAAACGTGTATTCTCTGAGCGTGGTGTGAAAAGTACGCCAGACATCGCATAGGCCGAAATCATTCATATATTGTTTTACTGTTTCAGATGATTGGCAAGTACGGTAACTAGCTGCTGTACTACGTCTGTCAGATTCTGGGTTAAGTACTAAGTTGAAGTCCCCTCCCAGTATAAGTTCTGTGTCTGAGTGCGATGATATTTCAGCAAAAAGGTGGTGGAAGAAGGAGGAGTCATCACTATTTGGACCGTATATATTGGCAATACATATCTCTTTGTTATATGCTGAAATTTTAATAATTATGAATCTACCTTCTGGGTCTGCGATAGTGTCTTTACAGTTGAAACATATTCTTTTGTTGATTAAAATTGCTACACCTCTCTGTTTTGAATTATAACTAGCTAAGTATACGTGTGGAAATTCTGGTGAATTTAATGTACACTGTCCTGTTTTGGCTAAGTGAGTTTCCTGCAGTAGGACAATGTCTGCCTGTAATGTTGTTAGATATTCTAAGATTTTATGTCTCTTAGCAATTGAGCCAATACCACGCACGTTCCAAGTGACAAAGCGTAGTGAATTCATGCTGTCCTAACTTAGACCCCCTGAGTGCAATCTAATGTTAAAATGGATGGATGTGTGTGTATGTGAAAGACTCTGTGTGAATGAGTCTGAATATGTCAGGATTAGTGTGTGTGCAAATATCAATGTGTGAATGCCTCCATGTGTGTTATTAAGGTGAGGAGATCTGTCTGAGCTTGAGTGGGCATGTGTATATGTGAGTGTATGAATGCATACATGTGTGATGTTAAGATGAGGGGGTGCGTGTATGTTTGAGTGGGCATCTATGCATGCGAGTGTGTGACTACCTACGTGTCGGTGTGGGTGTATAGTATCTGGTAGACTGCTTCCAGATAAAACATTTTTGAGCGTCAATATCGATATGCAACAATTAACATAACAACCAAATTGACAATGATGGCCATAACAATAACAACAACAACAACAACTGCGACTGTAGTGAGACATTAAACAAGGGGGTTGAGGAACAGTAAGGGATATAAAGTGAACCAGCCTTAATAGTCTTTAGACAAAGCCGTCTAGTGTGCGGCGTGCGCTAAAAACCTGTATTAACTGCCAAACTTTAAAGTCAGTTTGTTAAATGCGTGTTACCTTAGTCGGAAGTGGTTTCAGTAGAGCCAAGCAGTGGTGTTCTGGTCGCGAAATAGTTGTCCATTAACATACAGTCTGTCTACCGCGATGACAGCTCGGGCTCCCTCCGCAATGAATTTTTTCCTGAGCTGGAACAGGATTCTGCGACGATCCAGGATTTCTTTGGGAAATTGGTCGTTGACGCTGAAGTCCGTTCCTCTGAGCTCCCTGCCTCGGCTTTTCACCAGTTCCTTTTGCTTGAAATGTTCAAACTTGGCCACGATAGGTCTTGGACGCTGAGCTTCTTTCCTCACCCCTCCTATGCGGTGGACCCGATGAAACGTGATGTTGCTGACGGTGTCCCGAGGAAGTTTAAGTTCTTGTTGCATGAAGTTTCTGATGGTAGCTTCTGCGTCTTCCTCTGCGCGCTCCGGAATTCCGGCGAACACTAAATTGTCCCGCATACTTCTTGCTTGAATATCAAGCAGGGACTCTTTCATGCGCTTATGTTCTGTGGAGAGTTTCGCCATACCTTCCGTGAGGGATGTTACGGAGTCTCTGAGAATCTTGTTTTCGGATGCTAGCGATTCCACCTGTTGTTGACTGTACTCCAGAGATTCCCGTAATGCTTGAAATTCCTTGTGTAGGATTTCTACAAGTGCCAGTCGGGCGTCAAAACTGGAAAGTTTGTTGTTAATGGACTCTAGGATATCTCCGTATTCCTTATCAGGCGATGAAGGGCTACTTGAGGGGCTGTTTGAGGTACAGTCCGAGCGTGTTCTCTTCGTGGACGGAGTCGCTTGGTTCTTCTTCATGATGAGTCGTTCGTAACACTCGTCCACGTAATCCTGTAAATCTTCCAAGCTTTCTTCGTCCAGGATGTAAATGAGTGAACTTATTTATCCGATAAAGTACTATAAATACTATTATTAATATTTTGGCTTGGTTAAGTTGGCTATCGAAGTAAGTTTTGTTTTGTTTTTTTTTTTTTTAGTAGGACGCTGCCATGTTGGATTACGCACAGCTCTCGCGAGATCTCACAGCATTACTGCCCCCGAACTGCCCCCGAACGTTTCTGTGTTCGCATACGCAGAGTGGATACGCTTGTGCGGGGAAGTACGAACGTTTCTGTGTTCGCATACGCAGAGTGGAAACGCTTGTGCTTGTGCGGGGAAGTACGAACGTTTCTGTGTATGAACCAGCCTTTAGTCTGCTGCCCCTGCGACCCGACCCCGGATAGGCAGCGGAAACTGGATGGATGGATGGATCTGAATATAAAGCGTAACTTTTTTTTTTTATGATCAGGTGTACAACTCTCTGGATGGCCACAAGGGGGCATCTTCCTGAAAGTACAGCTAACATTTCCTGTGGGCAGGTCATGTCGAAACAGACCTGGGAAGCAGAGGTTGCACACAGTGCTACAGGAAAGTCAGTCTGCCTCCTGCCCCAAAACGAGATATCACTCTCTGTAATGCATTTTCCATGCAACGTCATCTGACAATGGCGTATCCTAGATACACAGATGTGTGGCTTTTACAAAGTGCTGAGACCGGAGAACTTTGCTGTAGCGGGGTGGACTTTGTGACGACAGGGAGACCAAATCCCCCAATTAAACCTGAAAAGCAGATGGTGCAAAGACTGACCCTGGAGCGGAGACAGTTGTCTCCGTGGCAGAGGGGCTCGCTGCCGTGGCAACACAACGGAACAGCTCCTTAATCGGCAGCTAAGCACCTCGATACCGAAAGGCTACTGCTCTGAATCCATCCCCCCACCCACAACCTCATACTCTCGGCCAGACAAATTGGCCAAAGCACCCCTCAAAAGTGCACCAGTCATATTTTTGCCACAATGATTTCACTTAAACTATGCAGCAGTCAGTGACATTACCTTGTAATTAAAGTCTGAGTGGGTTGGAGTGACAGATACCCTTCTAGGCTTTTAGAATAAATGACATTAAACAATTTCAGCAGGGCCAAAATATGACAGTTTATGTTATTTATAAGCGACGTGTAATAGTCTACATGGTAAATGACAAGATCATTTTTCAGTGTACAATGAAGTTCGTAGCCCCTCGCTGGGAAGGTTAAAAACGCACATGAAGTGTACAATTAATGGAAATCTAATTATAGCTGACGCACACAAAACTCTTCTCTCCTCATTAAATCTCTCACCATTTGGCCCAGAGGTGACAGGAGCAACAGAGACACCCTGGGATCCTCGTCACCTCAGTCTGACGGGGTCTGACTGTCCCCCAGCTGCTTCTCCTCTGCTCCCAAATTGGAGACCTCTGCACCAGAGACTTTCAGTGATGGCGCACAGGCATTTAAAACTTGGTTAGGCATCTCAAATGTATAGTTCTGCTGCGCATTCTGGCTCCCTGTTCTTCCATAGCAACCACCCAGGGGCGGCTTTGATATTTCTGGGGCCCCCATTCATTTCAGGGCCTCCCAAGTGTTGTTTCAAAAACTAAATATACAGCTAGTGAGACTGAAGACCAGAACTAGCTAGCTGGTTAGCAGAACATGCTGCTTCAACATCTCCTAAATAAGGAACGTGTTTATTTAGTATTTGGTGTAGTGACTGTTTGTGGCCAATAGGGGGCCCCAAACGTCAGAGGCCTCACACAAATGCAAAGTTCCAGTGGTCATAAACATACCACCACTGCAATCACCTGCTCTCAGATTCAGTCTCCCTTAGTCAGGTAGTTTAAAATCTAGATGAGCTGCTCAAGTCCACTGTCGTGCCTACAGGCCACAAAACACCATTATTTCTCAGTACTATGGTCCAGATATTTGGGGATGTGTCCAAAAAGGCTCAGGAAACACCAATAGCTCTGTAGGAGGTGCTGTATAGTGTGTGATTCCAAAGAGTAATACCGTTGAGCGATATTGTTGAGCGATACCGTTGACATGTTCTGTGTTCTCCTCATCTTTCCTCTCATTTCAGCTATGAGGAGTGTGTGGGACCGGGAGCCACACAGATCTACATTCCCACCGACGACCCACCTCCGTACTCTCTCACGGACCCGTGCCGTTGGAGGGAGCAGCAGGAGGTGCACTCCTGCCTGGAGGCGGGAGAGTTCCCAAACGCAGCCTCCTGGGCAATGGGCGGCAGGGCCTTCCCAAGTTCGAGTGGACCCCAGGGGGCAATACAGCAACCGATCGCCTCCGTGGCCCTGGCGGCCCTCCCAGCGGAGGCCGCGCCCCCCTACGAGGCCATCGCAGGCGACGGACATAACCGCCCCATCCCTCTGATCCCCATGGATCTGCCCAAACACACGTCGCCGAACAGCACGGCTCGGCAAGCCATGCCGCACGGAATCCTCTAGGCTGCACTACGATGTGGGCAAGGCAAGCACAATACCTCCTGTGTTTCCAACAGCTAACCCTTAGCTTGTTTTTCCCCACTCGAGTAACCCCAGTCATCCGAAGGAAGCAGACCCAAGAGAACAGCACAAATGTACTAGTCTGAAATGAAGCCTTCACGGAGACTTCCTCTCTTCCACTTCCCCGAAAATACAAACAAATCACACACATACGAACATGTCCTTGGAAGCCTCTGACACCAACTGCCACAGTGGACACTGCCATGACAAACACAGGGCTAACGAGGAACTGAAGCCTTCTAATGTGATCTCCGTATCATTTTATACCGTCTTCTACACTCTGTCTTTGATAAGATACACATGACACAACCCACACACAAACAGATAATTGTAACTGCTTATCCAATTCAGAAGTCTGTTTAGTAGGCTTTATAAACAGTGGTAGTTTGGTGAATTAAAAAGAAAAAAAAAAGTAGGACGTACGAAAACTGAAAACATTGATATCACAGCCCATGAGAATCATAGGAAGTTAGTACAAAATCAGTGGAACTAGCATAAAAATGTCGTTCTGTCTGTTTGTAACTTGCCCAGTGTAAATGTGCGATAGTCAAACAGGAGAATAACTTTTCAGTCATTTCAACATTTTATTTTCTTATTTCTTTCCTAACTGGATGAAGGAACCAGGGATAGTAAGATAGTAAGAGACATTTACCTAAACCTGAAAAGCATTGTGACACCGGAATGGCTCCTAGTTTAGAGAGAGAGCCTTTGAAAAATAAATCAGGACCCAGATTCTCTTCCCTGCTCTTCCTACGGTCATGTTTTCAGGTTCGTGACATGCAAAGATGGAAGTATCTCTCCAGAGAGTTTTAATGGAGGTCATTGCTCTTGCTGTCTAGGAAGCAGACAATTGTGCGAACGGTTTATTGTTCAGGAGACACTATTGATGACTGTGATTAATGTTAGATTCATGTGCTTTGCCGATTGCATTAGCCTGGCTTCTCCAAAGCACGACAGACAACACGCAAGTGAATCGCAAGGCTTTGTCAACGAAGACCACCATTTTACGTGTTACACACACCAAAGTACACAAGGAGGTATAAAATTCTACTGCCCATGAGGAATCAAGACCAAAATCATGAATTTGGTTTGATATGCAAGAGTATTATTATTTGTTTACTCTTTATTTATTATACCGTTTAGCACAGTCCTGATCTTTGCTCTTTCCTAGCATGCTGGATTTCCTGTATGCTTCCTGATGAGTCACTTAACATCCTTCGTATTTCTATAACATGTCCAGGGTTGAATAGCTTTTTTGTATTCAGAGCTAACATGAAATGGAGGATTCCATTCGCCAATATTAACCTTCTCAGAAAATGATGCCTATAAAATGCAGACTGTTAAAACTTCTGAACAGAGTAGCAGGCTCATACTAATTATACAGTTAGGAGATCTCGCCAACACCCAGGCAGATCTCCATACTGGCCTTCTGGAAAAATGAGTGAAAATGAATCCTAAGAAATGTCACCATTCTCAGTACCTCCCATTTCTCCTAAGCATTCTTTCACTGGACAGTAAGCGGCCAATGACCATGACCAGACTCATTTCATAGACCTTGACATTCAAGAGCATGGTGGCAATGATGCAGTTCTGTAGTGGTATGAGAACCTTTAGACCAAGTAAATAACAGCAGTTGCTCACAATCAGGGCGAAGAATCCTCTCATTCCGAACAAAGAGTTCATGTAACTCACTGTTATTTAGTATATATGCAACATTATTCCCTTTCCCTTCTTAAAATGACCTTGTGATTGTTTTTCATAAAAATAAGTCATAATTATAGCCAGACTTGCAGGTTATTGATTATATTTAAATCGCTACTCAACATTAAATTGAGGCTTTTGGAAATGTTTTTAAAATCTGGGTTTGTAATGTGAAAATATAGTTATAACTGTGTTTACCGTGGTTAATTTATTGTCAGTTTGTCACAAAAAAACCTTTAACAATAACTGTTTCTTGATGACAGTATTGGGTCTTATATTTTACAGGTAGGTTATGAAATAATGCAGACAGTTTGCATAGTCACTCCAAGACGATTGCATTAAGAATCCAAGATACATCCTTTGTTTCGAAAAAGTGACACTATGTATTAACAGAAACACACAACTGTATGTGTTCACTGGAGTTTACATGCAAAAGTGTTCTCAGAAACATAATAAGAGTTCACCATATTTGATATTATAAGCATCAGGATTTTGAGCCATCTCTGTTATCTGTTACGTCAGTGCAAGTCCCCACTTAGCACCAAAGCAACCAGGAGCAAGACATCACATTCTTAAAGGAACCCAAGGGGGTGTCTCATACTAAACTGGAAAAAGATGGACCAAAAAGAGAGTCTATGTTAGGCTATAATTTGGATCACACTAGATTTATCTAAAACATCTTGTTAAGACATTGCACAGTGCCGACTTGGGCCAGTGGCACCATGGACACACTTCCTAACTTACAGTGAAGTCAAAGGAATCCCCAACACACCCCAAGAGCGATTCTGCGTCTGTCCTGCATCATGATCTGTGGTAATAACAAGTCATGATATCTTCACTGGTCCTGAATCACATCTATGTTTTATGCTTGAGTCCCTCCATCCTCTCTCATCCTCTGAATAATAAATCACTTGCTTTCTTTTCCAGTTATATCAGGTATATAAATATACCAAAGTTACACTCAGTGGCCACATTATTAAGCACACCAATGTGGTACTGGGTAGGATCCACTTTTGCCTACGAGCCATTTCAAGTTCAACAGACCACTGTTGCAATGAGCTGTTATTTTTGCACCTTTTGGTCTTCCTGTTAGATTTAGCAAATCTGGCCATTCTCCTCTGACCTCTCTCAATAACTCATTAAGTTGTTTTGGCTACAGAATTGATTGGGTGGTTTTGTTTATTACACCATACCGTGTGGAAATCCCAAGAATGTGGCTGATTCTGAGAATCTGAAACCTCCATGTGCAGAAACAGTAACACCACCACATTCAACATTCAGTTAAATTTAGCTTATTAGTCAGTTAACTGATTTACTGTTTGGAGGTGCAGGCTGTTCGCATTAACAAGCAGGTGTACTTAATAAACTGGCCACAGAATGTACCTAGAACATAAACAAAAAAAATAATCTTTTTTTTAAGTGAGAAAAAATTTCTTTCTTGTAAATGTATCTTTTAAAAAAAAATTAAAAAAAAGGCTTGCATGGATTTTTTTTTTATATATTTATTTTTTTGTCCCTGATCTGCCATATGAACGCAGCCATATTTAATGCGTTTGGTGAGGATGCCAATGCTGGGCCACACCCTCCCAGGTCGCCAGTGCCATGGAATAACACAAATGAGACAGAACAGATGGTCTGTGCTGATGCACCCCCGCCAATTAGCCTCTCTGCCCAGAGTCTGACGTCCATTATTGGAGCTAATTGCATCTAGAGCCAGTGCTTTCGGGAAATTAGGTCTTTAATGATGATTAGAATATGGAGTCCTGTCTACTGCAACCTAAGGTCAATAAATCCAGGAACTGTGTTCCCTTCCAGTCTACCGCTTCAGAACCAACAAATGATTTGGCGGATGGTCCGAGCACGGGGGGATGGGCTTCTTTAGTAGGAGCGAGAGGTCCTCGCTGCCGCAGCCATTGTGTTCAAGGTGTGTGGTAATTGTAGTCTGCAGAAGTACCCATGGTGTTCAGTGAGAGGGGTCATAGTTGTCAACGTGACATTGTGGTCGCATGTCTTTTAGAGAAACCTGTCTCTGTACGCAAGCTAGTACCCAAGAGGTTATGGTGTCAATACTCAGAATACGATAATAAATGTAGCGTAATATGCCTTTAAATTTGAATGTATTATTCTAATTTTCCGTCGGTCTGTTTAACCAGGTGTGATCACATGAGAATTTATCCTCATTCTCTTTTACAGACTGGATGATAAACACACACGTTGTGACCTTTTGCAACTAATAAAGATTAACTACAACAGACCAGGGCACTGTAACTGAATGTTTGTGTTTAACCACACAGTCCAGTACCAGAAACCCAAAAGATCATTTTATCAAAAGCAGTCTTACAGTACACTTTCAGTTATAATCATGTTAAACTGCATGAAAGGTACCTGTGCAGGGGTGGATTAAGGCATAGCCCATCCAAGGGTATAACACGGGGCCCCAGCAAACATCAGGACCACAGTGTTGCCAACGGTCACGCTTCTGGCGTGACACTCACTCTTTCAGACTCTCACACTCACGCAAGGAATCCTCAAACGTATATTATTCCATTATAAACCCAAAATTAGCTACATCAAAAGTGTTGGGGTAGTTTGCAAACCCTACAGGCTACTTACAAGGTAACAAAACTGTATATATGTAAATGTGAGGGCATGTGCGTTCAGACTTGTCTCCAATTGATAATCTCACTCCAGTCAGGAGACCAAAACTGGCAGCCCTGGGACCAGGTCCTGGCTCTAGAAGTGATTTGTTGAATGTCCACATGCTGGTGTCCCTTTACGACAGGGGTGGCCAATCTTATCCACAAAGGCCCAGTGTGTATGCAGGTTTTTAGGTCAGCTGTTCAAACCCAGGTGTGAGAACACTTCAGCCAATCAGGTTTTTAATTAGAAATCTAATTATGGAGTTGCCGCAAAAACCTGCATACACAACGGCCCCTTCGGGATAAAATTGGCCACCCCTGGCCTAGGGTCCCCAGGTAAGCTAACCCGCCCCTGTACTTCAACCTAAAATCCACTGATTGCAAGTCAGGCTTTGTTTTAATCCAATTTTCTTCCCAAACTTAATCTTATACAGTAATTGTGTCAGGGAAAATGGACTGTTAGTAAACACCAATGCCATTCGTCACTGAGTGAGGGGAGCAGAACGACAGGCTATCTAATGGTACAAGACTGAAAAACTATTTGTGGGAGCAAAGTATATGGTTGCTTTGCCAGAGTTGTCCACATTGATATTGTTGATCAGTACATATTTAAGCAATAAATCCGATGAGTAGGAATGAGGAAAGGGCACTTTCTGGAATGTTACCTGACATGCGGGAAGGACTGACTCAGCTGGTGTGCAAAAGTTAATGATTAGTCTGGTTCAGTGTGAGCATATACAGGAGACTACTGCGCTTATCTTGGTGTCAGCTGACAGAAGCAGTTAATGTGTGTAAAATTCCAGCTAGTTTCCCGTAAAGAACCATTTCTTTGTGCAGTATTAACATTGAATGCAAGTGTTACCTTGAGTGCATTTGGCTTTCGTATGAAAAGGCTTTGAATATGAAATATTTATACCAGTACGGAATATGTACTGTACCAACATTTAAAATCACACGTGACAATGCAGCAAAATAAATAACGATTTTGAAGGTTGGCACCTTGTATCGCAATGCTGTCTTCAATAAGGCCCGCGACTAGGGGTGATGTTAGGACTTGTCCTCTGTTTTGGGATCTAAAAATGCCTGAAATGTCTGGGATATCGCTTTGTTTCATGCTGCCATTTGCTTTCTATTATCAGAATACTTTCTGTGTGCGTATTTACGTTGTTTTGACGTCTCTCTTTCAGTCTTGCCCCCTGTGGCATCTTTACTGCAAAGCAAAATATATGGCTACCCTAGGTGATGTTAAAACGAAATCGATACAGGTAAGGAACAGCAGTGTACGTGTTTATCAACTTGGGTTTGAAACAAACACAGCATCCAAGAAAAGCAACAAAACCATTTTCTGTGTTGTGTAAACTGGCATTTTCAGCACAAGAATATGCTTCTGAATTACACGAATCATGGGAACACTTTTCTTACCCTTAGACGGACCATTGTCGTTTTTTAACTTGTATTCCTACATGTGAACATTGATTTAACAATGAAATAAAATGTTACATTTAGTAAATGAAACGACTCAATCAATGATGACCATCAGCTTTACCTTGGGGCTAGATGGGTTTTTCCATCATCGCAGCGCCATCTGCCGGTAAGATGGGAATGGACATTAGACTCCCCCACAGTTCAGTAGGTAAAGTTGTAAGCTGTAATTACACCTGAATGGCACTAGGGGCCAGTAAAGTACCAATACTGTGTCAGGGCATTTAAAAGAAACCCAGATGGCTAGGCTTTGTTTTGGAAGTGTGTACTATCGACCATGTTACATGGTTTAATGACATTATTAAGTAGAATCATTTGTGCAGATTTTTGCCAAAGTATGGTACCGTTACGTGTTCATTAATGCCACGGATTTGCAGTTTTTTACAGTAGCTCTAGGTTGTTTCAGTCGTAACCCGACGACTTCCTCTGTGCGAGGAGGCTCATGCCCTTTCACTTTCCCCTTCTCCGCCACCTGTGCGCTGTCATGCCGTGTCCGTCCGGCGCCTCGGTAGCTTCGTTCGCGTCGAAAGGCCCGTAAAACATAACCGGCAGCGCAGCTCCGAAAAGCACCGGCGGGACTTTTTTTGGGGGGGGGGGGGTCCCTGCGGCGGCCGCTTGCGTCGCTTCCGCGTTTCCTGATATCCGTGCGATCGCGTCCCGAAAACCTTCATTCGGCCGGCTGGCGGCGGTGATGATAATGATGATGATGATGACGATGAGGAACGCCGGCGCGGAGATGTCCGAGGAGCGGCGGGACGCGTTCGGCGAATATGTGACATATTACGAGGCCGCCTGGCCGCTCGGCGACGCCAAGCTGTGTGGTGACACGCCGGTGGCGGACAAGGCGCGGCGCCTGTTGTCCGAAAGCGCTGCCGAGAAGCGCTTCACCACCTTCGATTTCTACTCGGTGCTGCGGGAATGTCTGAAGCAGTGCGACCAGGACCCCCGGCGCGCCCTGTGCGGGCTGGCCAAAGCCGCGGAGCTGCTGGAGACCTACTGTGTCAACGCCTTCCTGTTCCCCTGGAAGAAGGAGATCAGGACGCTTAAGGTAGAAGTAAAGCCAAATAATTTCGGACATGTCTTTACGCATGAATAAATACAATTATTACACCTGTCATGCTTTGTATTATATCCCCTATAGCTTATTTGTGATGGCAAATTTATTGGTTATAGTATGTTTTTTTATGTTTAAACTCGGCAGGATATGGCAAGTTCATATAGATGTTACATTTCCTTCCCTTTATATTTTACTGTGTGAGTTGTTATGCTGCCTGAAGGGGGGAAACTGGCTCTTAAGCTATCAGATATCTCAGTGTGCCAGTTATCAATAGCACCAGTTCCTCTGCATAGAGGAGTTAAAACGGCTCTTTCTTTCTAACAGACGTTTACAGGTCCCTTCGTGTACTATGTACAGGCAGTACTGCCAGACCACGTTGCCAATAATATACTTGAAAGTATCGGATATCATCAGGAGAGCGACACAGAATACAGGTTGAGCAAGGACGCCGACCCCGGGAAAGCCATGAGAGTGGGATTTGAAGTGTTCCTGGCCAGACAGGAATGCGAGTATCTCTTAGAGGTCATGGGTCAAAGGTCACAGTCTGAATTTGTTGAAGTCCTTAAGGGGAGATCGTCAGCCCTTCTCAACCAGGGAAATATGGCCACATGTACAGGAGACAGGCCTGGGGGAGTGAATTTGTCACTCGAGGCAGATGTCTCTGACCCGTCTTCAGACCAGGCTAGGTCTCTGGTGGACCCGGGGACCTCTTTGCTTGATGGACGCCCACTCGTACCAGAAAGACCAGGCCCCAACATCGTGGAACCTTCCCCGACAACACATTTCAGCGACGATCAGTCTATCTTGGAGATGCAGGCGAATTACCCCGACCTCACCATACGGCAGCAGCCTATTTTCAGCAAATCTCAGATGCTTCTCGCAGATCAGCACAGACACTTTGCGGAAACGAGGCCACCGGAGGGCGCAGGGCAGGCTTTCCTGGACCCTGACAGCATGAGCGGCCCGCCCTCGATGACCGCAATGGCGGAGCTGCGGCGCCCTGCTGACGGCGCCCCCCAGCCACCGGCAAAGCACGACGAAGCCGCGCCGAAGCCTCCCGCGGACACTGCCGCGAAAGACGCCGACGCCAATGTCTCGGAAATGCAGCCGGCAGCCTTCAGTTTCCAACAGGCGAGGTCGGGCGAGAGACCGCGTGACTGCGAAGACTGTATGATGTCAGACCTGGCTGAGAAGATGGGAAACTTG
This sequence comes from Paramormyrops kingsleyae, assembly GCF_048594095.1. Lineage (NCBI taxonomy): Eukaryota > Metazoa > Chordata > Actinopteri > Osteoglossiformes > Mormyridae > Paramormyrops > Paramormyrops kingsleyae. The sequence goes on from NC_132807.1 coordinate 21,432,196, forward strand.
AAAATGAAAGATCGTTGTGCAGATGAGAACCTTAAGTACCCCATCGAAGAGACATCCCACCCGGAAGAGATGGGTAAAATGCTGCCCCTCGGCTCCGCTATCATCCGAACCCAGGCTATACTGTGCAACCCCTCCCTGCTATCCATCTGCAACATCCCTAACTGTAGCAGCTGCACTAACTCACAAGATAGTATTAAGGAGCCTCCACAGTCATTTTATATTCCACCGAGCTCCAGTCCACTGGGTTCACAGACCCCCACGCTAGACTGCAGGGCAGAGTCCTCGGGAGAACTCAACTCCTGCCCACAGTGTCTCCAGGCCAGTGGGGCCGCCCGCTCACGGTCTGAGGATGAGCTGCTACAAACGTACGTGCTGGTGGAGAACGACAGGAAGGACGACCGGCCGAGCAGTGCCTTCTCAAAGAGCCAAGGGTGACCACCCCCACGTTGGATTTACAATGGGGGGTGGTGAACTGTCCTCGTGAAGCACATAGCCCCTAAATCTCGTTATCACTGTTCAGTTATTGAGGTTACCAGGTGAGGTTCATCGTCCATATGTTTTAGCTGACCAAGTAAGAGGACTTAGCAAAAGCTAATACACACACACTGCAGATCTTAAAAATGGTAATTCAGCAACCTGTTGCTTTAAAAGTGAAGGGGTAATTTTATGTGATTCATCGGGCAATTTATATGTTACCAACATTGTGCCACGGCACTGATTGGTCATGAAATTGAACTAAAAGAGGATGAAGAATTGCCTTGTGTCGGTGACGATGTACAGGAAGAAAGTATGAATTCCCAAATGTCATACATTTTTTTCCCCAGAGAAGGCTTTTATTATTTCTCAGGGGAAGGATTTGTTTTTAATTAAATGTTTATACTGCAGCAGTGTTACTGTGCTATGTACTACACAGTTTAAGTAACCACTACAAGGACAACATCGTTACTGTGAAACTTTGTTTTAAGTCCTATTCCTCAGTGTGCCTATAGCAGCAGAAACAAATTGCCAGTATTACTCTTGGGAGTGGGGCCTGTTCAGCTTTGCTGCTTCAACACTGTGTTTGTGGGCATCCTTCTTCCAAACCCTTCCTTGTGGCTGAAATCTCCTCATTACTTTATTGAGCAGACGCTTTTATCCAATGTGACGTATAGTTGAGAAAGCTGTGCTTGCCAGTCCTTGGACCTATTGGGGGTTAAGGGCCTTGCTCAAGGGCCCAACGGCGACATCACCCTGCCAACCACCAGATTTGAACTGACGACCCAATCACGGGCCCTAACTCGCGGCTGCTAACAGCTCCAATACCGTCACGATTCTCCAAAATCCCATTAATCAGTATTAGTTTAGTATGGGAGCTGCAATCACATATTTCCAGTATTCCCCACCATCTCATCGTATAACATGTCGTAACAGCTGTTAATTACGTCACTACTAATTGAACTTCTAAATTTCAGCAGTTTCTTGAATGAACCCAGTTGGCACAGGGACCCAGTCAGTTCATGAAATTGTAATGTAGACGTTTGACAACATTTCTACAACAAACTGGCTAGCAGAATGAAAAGGGTGAAATGCCCATTTTAGTCCCCTTGGAATATGTTTAAGCTCTAATTTGTACAGTAAATATGGAATGTACACTAATTAGTCAACAGTCTTGTCTAACGGGACCAGTTTCTGAGTAAGCACCAGTGTTAGTGAATTATTGTAAAAACAGGAGGGGAATTAACTGAAGTAATTTTTACAGAATGAGTAAGACTGGTAGAGCAAAAAAGGCAAAACTTAAAAAAAAAAAAAAAAAAAGGATGGACCACCTCTTTGCTTTCAGCAGGAAACGTGTCATGGCATAAGGAAATGCCCTCCGTGGTGAAAGCACACTTACGACAGCATGACTGGGATGCCCAAAAGACAGCAATCGCTAGGATGCCAACAAAAGCGAGCATTCAGTCATAGGGAGGGGCAGGCAGGGGAAACAGGGAGAGACAAAATCTGCAGAGTTTCCCTGTTGACAGTCATTTGCTATCAATTAAAATCTTTTCTCTGTTCTCTTCATACTGATGAAGCATCTTCTGAAGATTGTGATCTGCAGGAATCACCTGGCAAGACACAATGGATGTGCATCAGATCATGTTTTTTTTAACTTTACATTTTATTTAGTGGCCGTTTTTATCCAAAGGGGGACACAAGTCAGAAAGTAGGGTCACCCTAACCCTGGAGCAACTGGAGGTTAAAGGCCTTCAAGGACCCAACAGTGAAGTCACCTGAACCGATGATCTTCCAATCATAGGCACAGCACCCTAAACCCGCTGTGGTTCAACACAGATATTTTGAAAGTAAAGATTAGACAGTTTTACTAGGGTAATCAATGTGGTGAAATTACAAGCAGGTTAAAACTCACTAACCACTAAATCAGGGGTCTCCAACTCCGGTCCTGGAGAGCTACTATCCAGTAGGTTTTCTGTCCCACTTGGCTTCTGATGAGCCACACCTGTTCCTGGTATTTACCTGAGAACAGCTGTGGCTCATCAGAAGCCGGGTAGGATAGAAAACCTACTGGACGGTAGCTCTCCAGGACCGGAGTTGGAGACCCCTGCACTAAATCCATTAATTGAGACAATGGGGAACTGTGACGACTTAGGGATTAATAAGCAAAGGAAATGGCTTAGAAATACAGGATCACTTACAAGAACAGGGGCAGGAACAGGGAACAATGTTTGGTTAATCAACCAGTCTTCATACAATTGATGAATTGCCTCTAAATACTCCTAAAAGTGTGACAAAGGGGGAAAATACAAGAATCACACAGTTATCCTTTTAACACAGACAGAAGAAGTAAATGTTTGTCTCTTACCAAAGGAATCACTTTCTCCTCTTCTCTGCATCTCTGTTTTATCCTTTCTAAACACGTCTGTGGAGAAGTCTGCAGGTAAACTGGGAGAACACAAAATTTACCCTGCTTGGTTAAAAATAGGAAGGAGTCTAATGCACTGTGGAATATTTAAATTTGCTGTCTTGCCAGTTAAATTTATGCAGGAGATTCCACACACATTTCATTGAAGGGTGCTGCTTAATTAGAAAGAAGAAATTATTACATAAACCTACTTGACTGCAAAGCAACAATATAAACCTTCAATACATGTATTCTTCAAAGTAATTGGGCACCTTCACATCAAAGTTCCAAAACTGTTTGTCTCAACCAGGAACTTTTTGTAGTTCCTGACCTCTTTCGCGTATCGCTTTCCCACCGCACCACATGAACTGCAACCTTTATTCTAAATTAGCGATGAAGCAAGCAGTTTTCAGGCAAAATCTTCACACGTAATTTCATGTGAAACTACACTGCCACCCAAAAACAATGGAGGATGAACAAGTCATATTGTAAATTAGTTATTGGGGGATCGTTTGTGATCAAAAGGGGGGACACAGCCTTTTATTTATATTTTATTTATACGAGCCGCTGTTTATAATTCATTAATAAATCTGGCCAGATCAACGTTTAATAAAACTGACGTAATGTTATTCGGCTAATAAGCACTGGCAAGTTCCCCACCCAGAACTCGTGATATTAGACAAAATATATCGGCAATTTTGTGATGCATAAATATGGAGACACAAGCAAAAAGGTGTCATTAAATAAATGAGGTACAAAAATAATTCCTACAATAAATTTAATCTACTCGCCCATTTATTACTTACAAATCAAGGACACCACCATGTTTTTAGCATTGCGTCACTGCAGTGCTTACCAATAAGATCCACTGGAATGTAGATATTTTTTGTGATCCAGTCAAACCACTCAGTCAGAACAGCAAAGTCCACCTGTGGCATCTTCCCACTGAAACACATACGCGAAACGTTTTCTGCCTACTGAGAAAGGTAACCAAAACCGGTTATTTTCTGGGACATTTTTTTGGGTTGGCTGTGGACATTCATGCCCATTAGTACCCAACGCTAAGGCAGTGGCCAGTAATCATATTCAGCGCAGTACCTTCTGTAGAGATTTTCCACGAAGATGTATTTGGCGCTATAGATGGACCTCTCCATCATTTTCATGGGAGCAGACTAGGGGGGGGGAAATAAACAGCAGTTTAAAAATGAGGGTGAACGTCATATAAAGATAGAAGACTCTAAATTAGGGAGCACACAGGGTACACACCACAGCAGAAAGGTGTTGCTCCAGCATGGTGAGCTGAACGTAAGTCTGCAAGGTGATGCCCCATCTCATCGGATCTTGGTACATCAAAGCCTGCATGAAGAGCCACACAACACCAATACATCATTTTAAATCATAATCTATCCATCCATTTTCTATACCTGCTCGTCCTATGCAGGGTCTCGGGGGGCCGGAGCCTATTGCGGGAATAACCCAAGATGGGGCACCAAACTATCGCAGGGCACACACACCTTCGCACCTATGGGCAATTTGGTGAGTGCAGCTCACCTCAGCATGCTTTTGGTCTGTGGGAGGAAACCAGAATACGCGGAGGAAGCCCCACGACAACACAGGGGGAAACATGCAAACTCCACGCACAGAAATGCGGCACAGACTCGAACCCTGGTCCCAGAGGTGTAAAGCAACAAATGCTAATCACTGCACCACCATGCCACATTGTAAATCACGAAAAGCAAAATAAATACAGGGAGACTTAGATATGCACAGCCTGAAATGGTTGAAATGACAGTATGAATAAATATTGGAGAGGGTTTTCATGCCCGTCAAACAGGATAACATCAAAATCATATGCCAGGTGGATGAGGAAATTCATTCCTGATGCATTCATCATGGACATTACATACCAATGGATTATGTCCTTTTACATTCCTCCATCTAGAAACAGGTTCAGTGTTTACCTGGAAAAAAAAAACCGAAACGACTAAACTCCTAATCAGGGCGTGAAATATACGTACAAAACAACCGTACAAGTATGTTTCATCGGGTTCAGGCTTTTCGCCTCCTTAGATGTTATTTTTCCCCTCACTAAATGAAAAATTTAACTATTTTAACTGCAGCCTACACACCTCCAGGTTACTAGTTTTGCTGAAATATTCCAGACACGTCGTCTTCCCGCTGGCAATGTTTCCTTCAATACAAATCTGGAAATAAAACAATGAATCAGTCTGAGAAGTTCCGGTTTTACCTCCAAGTAATATCGTCAGATGCCTTCGCGAGATGAACGCATGCACACCCTTGAAGCACATCAGCCAACTCACCACGGTCTTCTTCTCCTCGCCGATCCGCAGCAGTTTCCCTTCAGAGGAAGACATTATAAAATTACCGGCCGACTATAATTGCTGGGCAGTTTGACGTCCAGATACAGGCGTTTAAAATATTATTATTATTGGGTTATTTTACCAATATGGTGTCATCTTTTAAAGCAACGATAAAAGAACGATTGTTTTATTGCTGGGCGCCCTCTTTCTAGCACCAAGACAAAATTAACAGGATGAAGAGTAGCAGCAACAAAAGTCTTAGATTACAAAAAAAAAAAGCTTAGATTACTAGTCAAACGTGCAAAGCATTTTCTTGCGCGGTCCCCAAATAACATACTAATCGTGTAATGCAAAGGCAGCATACTTATGTGTGGCTGCTTCCAAGTGCTATAAAGGCTGCGAAATTTGGTCAGTCCTGCGGCTGATGGGCGGGAAAGGGTCGCACAGAAGCCAAAGACAGAAACCAAAAACATCTCTGTTGACACCGAGTCGGTCTCGATCACACCATTTTACGTTACATGACTCGCCTCGTTTCCGCTCTATCGAAATACTGCTTCCAGGTGAACGCCGCTTCTGGCTTGCGGGCGCCCCCTATTGGTAACAAACAGCTTCTGGTCAGGAGGCGTGTTTTTACTTTCATTTTATCCACTGCACTGTAAAGAAATAAAAGTAAAATGAACTACGTTTGCCATTGGTCTGTTTCGGTACTTCGGAGCATTGCACCTTAACGTGTGCCGTCTTGCGTCCTGTGGCCTGTACTACGAAGCGGGGTTACTGGCTTACCGAGTAACTTCTCGGATTTAAGGTACTCTGGGCAAAATGTAAGTGAGCGAATATGAATTCCATTTAAACTGTGGCAAAGAAAAAGACACACACCCACAAACACAGTATATATATATTATTTATAATCAAAATTAGAGAACAAGAGAGACGTTTTTATCACAGCTTATCCGAATTCAAAGTTATTCGAACACGAATAGATGTATTTTAATCATATTTCATCCGTGAAAGCTATGCCACATCACAAAATAAATACTTTATACAAGAAATTTGAAGAAGGCATGTGATCAAAATTACATTAATGGTTAAAATTATTGGTAATACTTTACTCATAATGCATAAATACCTTCATAATGCTGTACAAAGCATCCTTAATACTTATACTGATCACTATGATGCATTATGTATGTATGTATAGTGCATTATAGATGACAGCTTTAAGTAAAGTGCTACGAGAAGTTTTAACAGTTCTCTGATTTTGATCACATGCCTTCTTGCTTTCAGTCCTTGGCACATCAGCGCCCATGGGATATATAACCACTTTCTCGCACTGGTCTGACTTGATTTTGTTCCACTTGTCTTCCAGTTTCTTCCACAATTGGGTAACTGTAGTGGGGTTTTTTGCAATAATCTCATCGCCATTTATCTTCCAGAGATTCTTCATAGGGTCTCTTGTAATTTTGTGTATTTTGATCCCCACTGTGTGTGAGTACATTATATATATGCAAACAAAGTCACTTCTGAAGAAGACAATGGTGAGTGTTGCAAGGCTGCTGCCCCCCCGGTCTCTTTTGGACTTGTGTTGCTTCCCACCCCAGGGGGTACTGTCAACCTGGCTCTGATGGGACTGACCACTGACCATCAGGCTGCCACACCGGATGGTCTCATTTCAATCCCTAGTGAGCCAGAAGAGGCCCACAGGCAGCTTGTAACAGATTCCCTGCCCATAAACCCATCCTGCTCTCATCCTGCTGCTCTGCCCCTATCCCCAGTCACGGGAAGGTTACAGGGAAAGCCAAAAAGTGAGAAACACTGTCTCATGTTAATGTAATTAATCTACATATACATGTTTGGTATCATTTGAATAGTTGTCTCAAAATGGGTCTCAAAACCATGCATTTACTGAATCCGTTTTCCCTATTCTGGGTCACTGGGGGCTGGAGCCTATGGGTGCAAGGCAGGGAACAACCCAGGATGGGGCACCAACCCAGTGCAGAGCACATTCATACACCATTCACTCACACAGGCAATTTGGCAACTCCAATCAGCCTCAGCATGTTTCTGGAATGTGGGAGAAAACTAGAGTACCTGGTGGAAACCTCATGATGACACGGGGAGAACATGCAAACGCTACACACGTGGAACTGTGGCAGACACTCAAACCCTGGTCCCAGAAGTGTGAGGTGACAGTGCAAACCACTACACCCCCATTCTAAAACCACTGTATCATGATATTATACAGATGAACCTTAACAAATGAAGGAACTCTAGCCTTGCTGAAAGGCTTTGCCACCTTGGTGAACAAAGAAACTTAACGAGCTCACTGTTCCAACTGACCATTAGTTTGGGGACTCCACTGTCCAATCACTTATTAAGAAGATCACAAGGATAATCAACACTGCAATAAAACCAATACTTTAAGTAAAACAATAACGACAACAACTTGCCAAAGCTTGGTGTATCACCATTTTCAAAGAGAACCCATTTTTATTTGGTATTTCATGAGCATCCAGAACCCCGCATGGTGCTGTGTGATTAGCATCTATGGAGGTTTAACTGGCTGCCTTACACTGTGTTCTAAATTATGCACCTGCACCCTGTTTGTCCTTCCTATACAGTCAGTACAACTAAGGATTCCTTTTTAATCCTTACCAATTATATTACATTGCGGATGCTATTACAAGCAAAACTACTTATAATGACAATGACTATTTATATTTTGAAAAGAACACAACATATGTTGTACTAAATTATGTAGAATGAAGTTTTAAAATAACCCGTTGTATTTATTGCAATGACAGATATTTTGTTCAAAAAAATAAACGATTTAGAACAAAAAAAAAACATTTTTACAGATCAAGTTATATATGATTATATGAGCCCTGTTTTGATATAACTTCAAGCACTCTCTCAACCACTGAACTTGTAAAGGCAAGTTCATACTTTACTTATCGGCATGCGCTTTTGGTAGTGTATGCGGCAGCTTGCATACGTACTACATTTGGCAGCGGATGCGTATAGCGGTCGGTGCATGCATACAAAAGATTCCACCCGCCCAGGAGATGACAGATGTATTGCAACAAACACAAATACAATGAAACGGGAAAACCTTGATCAGTTATAAATTTATTAGTTAAACTCAGGCGGTACTAATGTGTGTAATAATATGGCATACCGAGGTATATTGAAATCCTTACGTCAAAATTTAAGTTCACACTGCCATCTACTGGAAATACCGAATCAATGCTCTCGCACATGCGCGGTTGATGTGCGTGGACGCGCACGGTTTCCGGCAGACATGAAGAATCTGGGCTGCGCTCGGAGTGCAGCCGCCCACAGCCAACCCCTGAAGACGAAATTTATGTCGCAAACCCCTTATCAAAAGCGCACGGAACAGTCAGGTATGAATTGACCATAAGCCCGTGTAAAGTTTCTGCTTGTATTTCAATTGAGGATGCCATCCGCCATAGATCTACTCACATTCTGGCACCAGGAAATAATGATGGCCACGCCATGACTTTATTCTCCTTTTATGCCCATATAGCAACCAAAGAGTTAAGGGTGTTTTTTTTATAGCATGGGATGGTGAGTTGGGTTGCATTAAAATACTTAACATTTCAGAAGGCGATTCTTCTGTTTGTACCATGGGAGGAAACGGTCAGTTAGGACATTTTGACACGCTGAGGGACCTATAAGGGACCTACCATCTCACTCCCATATTGCAGCCCAACCCACCACTCTGCTCCCTCCTTCTGATGTCAGTCTTGTTGAGATAGGGTGGCCATTTACCAACCCTCCAGAACTCCATCTAACTGAACTATCCAGCATAGTACAGCATTCATTAATGAATAAAAATTAATTAAAATGTTAATTAATTAGTCATCATGGATTTCTGGACCAAAATGCAGCTTTATGCCTGATCAGCTAAGCTAATTAACAAACCTATCTGACACAGATACCAGTTATTTAAAAAATATATGAAAATAAACAAACAACTTGCATTGAGAAACTAAGAACTAAATGTTTATTTTACTGAAATCTTACTGATATGTCGCTTGCATGATAATACGGTACTTGAACTGCAATGATCACGCAAACTGGGCCACTGATCTTCCTGTACAGTCCATCGACATGCTGAATCCCTGAGGTGAATCATTCAGTTAAACCCAGTGATTGAGCTGAACTGACCAACCAAGCTGATATTCTGATGTTTGCTTGTAGCCACCTTGCAGTCCCGAGACAAGACCAGGCTGGTTACACGTTGTGTCCGTGTACATCACTTCATCGGCCAAAAGTAAATCCTGTGCAACATTACAATCTAGACTGAACAAGTAGGAACAAGATAAGTTAATAAGAGTAGGAAGCCTTGAAATACTAAGAACAGTCTAAATTATCTGAATATCATAAGACATTCTAAAGCAATCCTTAAACTAAATATCTTGGAGTGAGACTCAAATAGGTTTTGTCTAACAAGGCAAGTAACTCTCTGTGCAGGTTCAGGAAAACAAATGCATTCAAAACCTTTGACTGTCCAACTGGATTTTGTTGTTTGGCCAGTGGGTGGCTCCTTACAGTATTTAATTCATTTTAAAATATCCAGCAAGATGTTGCAGGTAATCTGGTTTACTTTTTTCCATCTTGACACTGATGTTATAACACTCAGCAGTATACAGACTGTTCAAGTTGTGTAACACTCCTGAATTCATCGCGTTACACTACAGATTTTTTTCACTTCAGAAATTTCCGGTAAAAGGAAATGGTAAGATGAGGAAGTACATGTCTTCATGTTCCTAGGCAAAAATTAACATGCTTATGGGCCGTTATGGAAGTCGATACCATGTTTCTTAAAACTCTGAGGGGTAGACTGAAAATTGTAGAGCTGGTAAGACCTTTTGTTGCTAATATTCTTTTTGCCGCTGTAGCTGCTCAAGTCATTCTGCTCTGAAAAGACAGCAAATGCAAAACGCTTAACATTTCTAAATTGTATTCAGAAATCTATCACACTGTTAATAAACATTTAACTCTGAGTTTTGCCTAATGTTCTCCAGCTGTGTGCAACATGAGATCTGAATATAAATGTTACCTGAATTCATATTTATATCACAAATTTAATTGATATTTGATTAATATATTGATCTCTGCTACAAACTGAAATAATGGTCAATGAAATACACCTGTGGAGTACAGAACGGAGCATACAGGCCCTCTGTCACAATAAAAAGGATTGTCTTTCACTTTCGTGAATCTTGCTTATTAACAGTTTGCGTGTTCATCGAGGTAAATTTCAAAGTTCAAAAGCTTAAGAGAGCGATGACAGTTGATAGGAAAACTTTTTTTGCAACAAAACGGACATTTGTCTAAGAAATTACACATATGCATATTAGGCCACTTAAAATTAATAAATTGTTTTACATGGCCGCCCGCCTCAATTTTTTGGTGCCGCCTCGATTTTTTTAACATTTTATATTTTTTATTTTGCTGTTGTTTTGCTATTGTCAGGAGGACGCTTTTATTGGGCCATTCTGTGGCAAGACCATTAAACACTTAGACTAGGCATTTGTTTTTAAGGTTTCTCTTTTCTTGTAATTGTTTGAACTGTTGAGAGTTTAAAATGTTGAGATACTGACAAATTAAAGTTTAATTTTCTAGTTTTAGTACAACAGTGCCGTTCGTCTTTTCGCTAAAAATATAAAATATAAAATATAAAATCCCCGACTCAGCAATATTTTAGAAGTTTGAGTCATGTAAAACAATTTATTAATTTTAAGTGGCCTTATAGACAGAGTATTATTTGTATGATAGGTGCCATGACATATTAATCTCTACTAACGCAGGATGTTTTATAAAGGTGTCATTTTAGATGCATTCGAGGAGATATTGCATTTTAACGCAGAATCATTACATTATGCATATGGTATATTGTAGATGAGCGGTTAACTACAACTAACATAAAAAACATAAGTTAGACTGTACACCACACAGACGAGCAATGTGTCCCGGTATGAACAGCGATCGTCTTCCTCCAGCTGGCCGCTTTCGTGGCATTTGTGTGTTTCGCGGTGGCGGCAGAAAGGCCGTACATCGCCGCCGCCGGATTGGAGTTCTTCATCACGCTGGCGTTTCTTCTGCTCTACTTATTAAAGCTCAACAAGAGGTTCAGTTACTTATGCTGGCCTCTAATGGTAAGAACATTTTTAATTATGTGCCGCAACTTTACAAAACTGTATTTAGATGTGAGTCTGCCATCCATTTTTCAGGATGTTGCCAACTCACTTGTTGCAGCTGTCTTCATCTTCATCATCAGTCTTGTAGCTGTCTCCACTTATTCAGCTAAAGGTACTTTGATTGGAGGGGTAAGTTCATCGTACGTTATTCATCTTCTTAGACGTGCTCATCAGCGCTCAGTACTTAATTGCTTACCCAGTGCTTTTATCTAGTGTAGCAATCACAGTTAACATTATCTTATTGTAGAGTTTAATTTCACCACCTGGGTTCCATAAGTGTGGAGTTTGCATGTTCTCCATGTGTCGTCGTGGGGTTTCCTCTGGGTACTCCGGTTTTCCTCCCACAGTCCAAAGACATGCTGAGGCTAATTGGAGTTACTAAATTGCCCATAGGTGTGCATGTGTGAGTGTGCCCTGCGATGGGCTGCCCCCCGTCCTGGGCTATTTCCCGCCTTGCGCCTGTAGCTTCCGGGATAGGCTTCGGACCCCCCGCGACCCAGAAGGATAAACGGGTTGGAAAATGGATGGATGGATGTGCCCTGTGATGGAAAGGCATCAAATCCTGGCTATATCCCTGCCTTGTGTCTTATGCTGATCGGACTAGGTTCCAACCCTGCCCAATTATGCCTAGGATATGCTCCAGATCACCCCCACTGCTCTTTACTTGATAAGTTGTTGGACGATGGCAGAGCGTTGTCCTCCCATTTCTCTTTATATGCATTCCCAGATTGTCTTGACGATGTCGGCTTGCATTTGGAGCGTGGATGGCATCCTTCTTTTTAGGAAGATCTTCAACAAGGCCACAAATACCGCAAATTAAAGACAACGAAGCTTGAACTTTCAGTACACCCACAAAAAGAATGATAAACCATTCTTGATCAATAGATCATATTGGCATAATGTGAAAAAGTAATATGACAATGAAAGTAGCGATAAACAGCATTTCTAAATATTACACTATATAATATTACACATTAACCGCGGATCTTTATGGGGAGGGGCAGTTCACATTGCAATATGGTATTACGTTTTATTAATTATTATTATTATCGATTGTTAATAAAATTCACATTTAATACTACTAATAAATTACTCCTAAAGTATTAACTTGTGTGACGTGTGTGTGTAGCCTACATAACTTATGAAGAACGTTTCTTTTGCTCTTTTATTTAATAGGCCTATAGCTTTGCAATAAAACGATAGTGTAAAAGTGTTCTTGTATAAAGAATATTGTGGTTGCTTAATGCTTATACGTTTAAACTCAGCGATTCCAAATACTAAAGCCCGGAACCAAAACTTCTTCTAAAAGGCAAAAAAAAAAAATGCTACATTAAAAAGTGAAAATGAAATCCCTGGGCTCGTCCTTGCCTGGAAACATCCTTTCGCTGGACTGTTCCGATGCTGCTGCTTTGTCGGATACGCTCCGTTTCCGCGTGTGTGATTATTTCCGTTTCCAGTCTGAAAGACCCACGGTCTTTTTAAGTTCACAGAAGTTAATTTCCAGTGCTGTGGACAATCTAAAAGGCACATAAAACTTTTGAATAAAACAAAGCGTTATCGCTCCGATGGGAGACATGGAGGATCCCGCCGGCGAACGGCAGCAGCCCGGCGCTCTGGGTCTCCTTCTCAACAAGGATTTCATCGCTTCGCGAAAAGGGAAACTTCTCGCTGCTGAAGTGGTAAAAATACTTTCCTGCATATTCCTATATTTTCATATCAAGATGTTGTGGGGATTTCCTTTCTTTTGCATATTCCAGATGCTACGAGTATCGCAGAGGTTTCAGGTTTCAAGTAGGGACTTTACTTTTTAGTTCAAAGTAACAGAAACAGATTGAAGCGAGGCATTACTGCATTAATATATAAACGTGTACATCATAAATATGTCTAATCCTCATTTCCAAATGTGGTTCTTATGCTAGAATCATGCGTAAAATATTTTGGCAGTACCGGTAGTGTTCAAAGTGGCTGCAGTTGCGTTTGCCATCAGATTTTGTCAATGACGGATATAGCGATTATATTCCTATTCTTTTAAAATATAGTTGTAAGTATATGGTAATAATAATATATTGGTAAAACGATCGAGCTACTGTGCCATAAAATTAGATTAAATGCATGCACTGAATGTAAACCTGGAATGTATGGAGAGCACATCCCATTCAAATTTATTTAGTTATTTAGTTAACACAAAATTAATAATGTTTTGGCTATTTATGTAGCTCCTAAGAAGAGACAATTTTCTGAGCGAAACACGTTTATTGGACTCGGCAACATGAAACACTGATTTTAAGGGAGCATATCTGTGAAAACGCATGCTTTCTCTCCATGTAACTCATTGCGATGTCACATGACTGCTTAAACATTGAGGGGGGGGGGGGGTGTTCCTGTACACCCTGACCCTCTTCCTCTCCGCAGAATGACCAGTGTTCATGCCATTTTGTTTCACTAGTTTTTTGGGACCAAATCAGCCCTGAACTTCAAAGCCCCTAATCCCACATGGTGCCCCTACAATGTTGGTTGGGGCTTGTCCCTCCCATCCACACTTAAACCTATATCCTTGGGCACAGTGTCTATCTGTCAGTGATTGTATTTGTTTTAATTCAGTAATGTTCGGCACGAGTCACTGGATATTGTCAAAACCAATGAATAGGTCAAGCCAACTATGCCTGATGTGATTGTTCACCCGTTGAAAAGGTTCTCCCAAATTGTACTCGTCACGAGTGTCAAGTATGTAGTTCTTAGAATTATATTTTGTTACAGTGCTTAATTTTGACAAGATGCATCAGTACCTCAGTATCTTCTCTGACTATGGCCAAACATGAAAGATATATATTCATCACGTCCATCGACAACGTATTTCCTTTCCAGCATCCAATGTGATCCTAATATCTTAGGCTATGTGTATTTTAGTACAGTATCAACAGAGGTCATTGGTAAAAAGGGAACCTGAAAACATGCAAAACCCAAGGCGTGATGTCTTGAAATCACAAAGATGTAAATCATGCCCTGTAGAAGCTGCATACACTGCAAGCAAGAAATGTTTGATCTATCAGACATCTGATAGACTTCTGATAGTTTTATCACATTGTCTCCAAAGTTAAGTGAGGACAAAAGGCTGCCTGTTTGCAGTACTGGGGACTTCCAGAAAGGTCTGTCTGTGGTTTTCCAGTGACCAGATCAGCCTGAACATGACAGCGTCAGCTCAATTAAAACACGCCCCTTTCAAGTGTGAAATCGTTTAGCAAGAGGATATAGGCTGCAGCATCCAAGCAGAGCAAAAGTTTGAAAGTTCTGTGTTTTTGAGCATGCAGATCCAGGCATGCCACCTGCAGACTCAGTAAATGTGCATTTCATTATCTCAGACACACTGTCTTCCCATTGCGCAAGGCCTTGCGGAAAAGAATGCGACGACTCCCAAGCACTCGTTGGAAGGAGAGGTGTGCGTATAGCTCACCCGCTGCGAGGCAGCTGCAGACAGGAAGTCATTGGCCGCGATAGCTCTGCAGAGAGAGACATCTGGCATACGACCAAAGCGAAACGTTAAGGGCAATTTCAGCCCGTGGCCCAGCTCTGGTAGCACTTCGCTGTGTTGCTGGGGTCTGCCGTTCATGCCGCCACACCTCACGCCAAGTGTCGAGGCTTAAGCAGACACCTCTAGATCAAAATGAACAAAAAGGCGACCTGTTGACTTGTCTGCTCCTTGCTAGTTTCTACCAAAGATGGGTTCCCACATCCAGCTAGGGTGACCACCTAATCCATGTCAGGAGGGACATTATGAGCTACTTCAGCTTTTACAAACTACTTTAAAGCTGAAAGGGTTCTGTGCTCTGCTAAAATGTTTGGTTAGTTCCTAGATTGAAAGACTCATCCAGCTGTTTCGCATTAACATTACTGACACATATGCATGATTATAGGAGACTGACCAATCAGCGTACGGCAAGAACCCAGTGCTTAAGTGAAATCCTGCTCCTTTTAATTGAAATGTATGAAATGGTGGTTTACAAATCCTGTTGTAGCTCATAGTGTCCCTCCTGACATGGATTAGGTGGTCACCCTACATCCAGCACTCACCTTCCCTCTCACGCCAGGTTCTTACCTTCATCACCTTCGTGTGCTTCGTGGCATCCTCCGCGGCAGTGTTCACGACGGCCCCCCTCGTCGAGTTCCTCATGGCCATCTTCTTCTACTTTGCTTACTCCACCAAGTTCAATGAGCGGTTCAAGGACTTCTACTGGCCTCTGGTGGTAAGTGTCCACACCAAGCCCATCCTCGGCCGTCCCCCCCCCTCCACCGCTCACACGATTTTGATGGCCGCTGCTGCATTTTCCACTTTTTAGGATTTCCTGCGTTGTGTTACTGCCTCCATCATCTACTTCATCATCTCCATAATTTCAGTCTCCAAGTACTCGGGTGGGGCCTCCAGCGCAGCTGGGGTAAGCCGTGACCTGTCGACCTTGGGGATCTCCCCATTTCAGCATATCAATCTGAGGCGTGAGGTGAACCACAATGTGCTTCCGTGACGTTTAACCAATGGCACCTTAATGGCGTTTGAAGTTTCCTATGCCATAGGCATTGCCCATGTGTATTGTGTTACAGATGAAGTTTACAATGGTGTGCCCCTCCCCCTCCCCCACCCCCGGCCAGCCTTCTCTCATCTTACATCATTTCATGGTTCTTTTCATGCCATACTCACCATCAAAGGCCTCTCTCTTCACAGGTTTTTGGGTTCATAGCCACCATTGTTTTCGCCATAGATTTCTATTTCATCTTCAATGACCTGGCCACCTTCCTTAAGCAAGGCAGAACACCCGATGAGGAACCGCAAGCAGGTAAACCTCTTTCTGTTTGGCTTTCTACCATGCAAACATCAGGATGAACGTACACATCCATTTTCCGTAACTGTCCCATAAGGGCACATGGCATGGGAACACCTTAGGTGGCATGTCAGCGCACACGCTCGCATGCAGTCACATGGTACAGGCATGCAGACCCCTGCATGCCACCTGCATGCACATGCTCACACATAGTCACATGGCACAAGCAATTTAGATACAGCAATTCATCTAGCTGCATGTTTTTGGACTAGGGAGAAACAACCATATCAGAAACACACTGAACCATCAAGTCACCCCAGGAATATATATATATATATATGACACACATATCTTGGGAGACCAAAATATAGCTGTAAAAACATTAATGAGAACATTTTAGTGACATCATATAGTCACTTATGTAGTTTTTTTTCATTTATTCATTTTAGAAAGTTTACTGCAGTTAGCTGGGTATTACATCAATACCATCTGCAGCTTGAACTAGCTGTTGATAGACACAAATGATTTTGGCCATATGTTTCCTGTTTCCAAGCTCCCCTTCCGAATAATGCATCCAAAATAGCTCTCGTCAAGTAGTCACAGTGCGGTCACCTGATGTCAGTCTTTGCCCCGAGGGACGCGAGAGCCAGTCCCAAGAAGCTCCTCAATGTTTGTCTGTATGGCAGATTTCTGAGGAAATTCAGTGAATTCGAAGCTATGTGTGACAATGAAACCTGATGACTTTAGATTTGTAGATGCATTTGGAGAACATGGTTTTGCATAGATGTCGTCCATTTCGTGAGCTTCAGAGTTTGCCCACCATGTGTTTCAGCAAAGGCAAAATTGTTTTAAGTGCATAGCACTGGTAATTTCTTGGTTTCTGCAGTGCTGGGACTGTGTCATATTAGGCCAATTGAAGAAAATGAAGTAGATCAGGCATAATTTACGATGTCACACTCCTATAAAAGGATGCATTATATGCACATAAGTTCTGTGCATCATTGCCAGGGTTGGTATGCATCAGCCTCCCAAGTCTCATATTCAGTTGCCTTCCATGTGAAGCCGTAAAGTATTTGTGGTTCTGTCAACCACCCAAAAACGATGCTGTTTTTTAGCAAGCGGTGGGTGGAGAGGACAGACGTTTTACTGTAAGCCAAGGTCCACTTCCTTCGTTGCTATAAACATACTTAAGGCCATTTTGGTTTTGTTTCGCAGCAAACGACTCCGACTCCGATTCAGACTGAGCCTGACCGCCGAAGTAGCCGATGGGAAAAGGAGAAGCCATGAGACGTCTTCATCGTTTGATTTTAGGAATCTCCTCGTCCGGCTTGAAGAACAAACACAAACTTGGGCATTCTACCACTGGCCTTTCAAACCCTGAACCCTATCAGATAAAGTGTTTACGTCTGTTTTTTCCTAAGATACTTATCTAAGGATTTTTACGTTTACTTGCTTTTTTCCCCTTTTTGCAGTTCCTTTCATGCTGTGAACAATTTGCAGTATTGAGGCCACACTGTACGTTTGCTTCCAGTGTGGTCATTTTACCCGCAGCTGTCAGAGAGCTGAGCCCCAGGCACGTAACACTAACCTTTACATACCTGTCTGAAGCCTTTGAACCCCAACTGTGAAACCAGCAAGTCAGCCATTCACTGCGTATGCAAATGGGCATATGTGGATGTCACTGGATATCTTCTGAATGTTCCCCCAAGATGGGTTTAATGATACTCAGCATTTTCAACTGACTGCATAAAGATGGCTTGTCATCACATAAAGGTTTTATGTTTTTCATAGCGGGGAGCAGAAGATGTGGTGACATTTCAGTTGAATCTTTGGCTTTGCGTCACAAAACTAACCCTTTAACATGTGTGGTCTTGAATCACATTTCTCAACGTATTCTGTTTTGTTTCCAGACATTTATTACATACTGCATACTCCTGCCTCTGACAATCATTCCTTTTTTGTAAAATGAAAATTACTAACAGCCTCAGCTGTAAAATAATTATGCTTTACATTCACATGAAATGGATTGGGTTGCACTTTTCACTGGCCAGAAATTACGCAGAAGCTTTCACCTTTCATGCCACTTGGGGAAAGACCACTGACAGCTGTAATTCTATGCAATAGATTTCGAAAGACTCTGACATATGCTTCTGTATTTCATTGCAAATATATGTGGGAGCAGATTTAGTCTTTAGGAACCTTTGGATGGTTTACCTAGTTGCACTGCATTTGGCGCACTGGCGCCCCTGGGATCGCAGTGCAATGCATGCTGACCAGCAGTGCCGATTGTGCGCAAGAGGGAAGGCTGCATTCTGTCGATGCAAGTGACAGTTGCAGCCCTGACAGCTCATCCTGCTGGACGCGAATGTTCAGACACAAACAATAAACACCTGACGTTTTCATCAACACCCGGGTTGTGTGTCAAAAGACAATTACACACCACATCAATAGCGGAGATCGACACAAGAAGCAGAACAATTTAATCAGTTGTAAGCCTACTAATTAGCACTGATAAATTTACATTGAATTATACAAATACAATTAGCAATGCATACAAAAATGAATGATTTCATAGAGGACACTCGCTAAAATAAATTAAAACTGGATGGACAGAATACATGGTAAGCAATATTGTGAGCTAGAAGAATGCACGTCAAACATCAATGCACGATGATTCGGCCGGAAGTAAAAAATAAAATAAAAAAATTAGGTACTGTGATGCTTGTAAAGTTACATAAATAAAAAACATATATATAAATTTTACATTACACTGCTAATACTTTACCTTAAGTCATCTTGTAAGACTTTGTCTTGTGAGTTAGTGTACACATCAGTGATTGTTTGGATGGCCATGTATTCAGCCTGAAATATTGTAGGACAAATAAGGAGCGGGTCTGAGGGTAGTGTAAGCAAAAATGACTGAATGGAGGAAAAAAAAAGTTTAATGCAAACTCTATTAGTAAAAAAAGAGACATCACTGTGCTGCTGGAGTAAATCATCCGTACAAAACAGTTTCTAAACTATTGTCCTTGTCACCATAACGACGACGGTGACAACTGGTCCCATCTGGCATATTATTTGCTTATTCTTAAAAGGGTGGAAGTAACGGAGATCAGGTTCAGTTCATTTAGAGGAGGTGGAAGTGGCGTGATTCAAAAATAAACATTACGGTCGGCAGCTCAGACATATCCTAGTAAAAATGTGCCGTGTTTCTCAACTCACGGCAGCAACTTCTGCAGCATTTACTGCATCCCACACGTGATTTAATTCAAAGGAGTGTAGACCTAGTCTTCTCGCAAACTAATTAGCACACTGTTTTAGATACACTGCACGCTATATCAATAAGTTAAGCCATAAATAGGACTGGTTGTGTCTCACTTGTGCTGGTTCCGTCACCAAAGGCACCGATTTGTGATGGACACACATCTTCCATCAGGGCATCATCAAACACACATAAACAAGTGGCTTAGATCAGCTACTTGTCAATCATTGAGCCAAAATAAAGACATATCCTCCAGCTTTATAAAATCACACACAAATAATTAACGTACGTGTATAAATAGAATTCTAGGGGGAACATTCGGAAACAGTCTTAAAACCAGGGTTGGTCACGCTTCCCCACTCTCATAACACCCTTCCTTACCATCATAAAACACGCCCACCCACCCACCCCACCTCATATCCCAGCAAGATAACGGCTACAAGCTTGATTTCACAGTAAGCATTTAAAAACAGATTGTTACAAAGCATAGCCCTCATGTTCTGAGTAGAACCATGTCCCAGTGTCGGCTGGGGTTCTAGGCTGAGAGACTGGACAGACAGGACCAGCTCATCACATTCCCCAGTTGTGACGCTGGATCACTCCATGAATAAGGCCTTCCCTGATGCTGGATTTCCCACAATTCTCCATACATAGCAACTAGGCCCAAGCACAGCAACAGGAGACACCAAACCCACCAATGAGAAACCTCTCCCTACTTCCTAAGTCCCTTAATCCAGTAAAAATACCCCTGGTATGTGGGTATGGAAACCTTTCCCAAATATTCTTCCCACAGCCCGGTACCAGCATCCAAGACTGGAATCGTGTCCTACTATTGTGATTGACGTGGCGGAGGAACACTTGCTAGTTCTAAACAATTCTAAAAAGATGAGATCGAGGTGAGACATTGCAATTTCTCTAAAGCTACCCTTGGAGACTTTATCAGGATGTGTGGTTCAGAGATAACAATGTCTTGTTAAAACCACATTAGCTACACAAACACACATTTCCGTTTTCTTCAGGGCACTGTAAATATGTTACGTTTACACATGGAATATATGATGGTGGTCCAGAGTGACCTCTGCAGTTTAACAGGTATCATTATGCTGCATACAGACACAATGTAAAGATGTCGGTAAGTGAACTCCTTCAGAGAATTAACCCTTAAAGATCCCATAATGCGAATTATACATCTCATCATGAACTAGGATCCAAGTAGCATTTTCACTTATAGGCAAATAGGGTCACACTGCCACGGCCTCTTGGAATCCAGAATCAAAGGCGGCTGCAGTTACCGATCCATCCTGCACGGTATCGCCAGAGCTCCAGTTACTCATCACGCATTTTTGCATTTCATAAATAAGAAAGACTTTCATTTCATTTGACGAAGCTGTGTATTGCCCTTCGCCGAATTTGACATATTAGCATTTGAAAATGTTCCAAATGAGAATGCTAACTGGGAGTGTGCTCGCGGACCCAGAAACAGCTCCGATAAACATCAGCCAAGGTCTGCACAGGAGCTCCTTCGTGCAGACTTACTACAGACCAAACACAACAGCAGCCCAGAAGAAACCTACTTTGTCTGGAGAAGCACTTTGTAACCCTTGGATTAGATTTATGATTAGAAAATGGTCTTTAATCCTTAGGCTTAGTGCCGTCAAATAACTAGGTTGCACTGTAAAGCAAAAGATATGTATTTGAGTAGGTTATTGATATGGCATAGTGATAAGCAGTCTCAAAGAAATATACCTTCATCCATGTGAAACTGTGACTTAAGATCCAGAGAGCCAACCTCTTACAGTTACGGAGAGGCCAAGGTGGGTCTTGGAAGATGAAACCCTAAAATGGGGTCGAGTATCAACCCCAACTTGGGGGTCTGGGAAGTGCATGTCAGACACGGGGGTCTCTCCAGTGCGGCCGGCTCCGTGGCTGCGATTCGGGCGCTCAGTGCAGCTCAGGCTGCGACTCCACCTCCCCGCGGGACGTGGTGCGGGCCCGCGTGTAATCGCCCGTCTGCCCCACACTCGGCCGCCCCCCTTGCCGCAGCCTCCTCAACGCCAAGACCGTGTTGAAGGCGTAGACCGCCGTAGCCAGGAAGCCAAATATCTGTAACAGATGGAACACGAAGGGAAAGTTTAGCTGATTGAGTACCATCAACATCGAAGCTGGGCGACACGAGACCCCGTGATGAGGAAGCGGAAAATTCAGCAACACGATAAAATCGGCTGGGAATTACACGTATTGCAGCTGTCAAGTAATCCACTCTAGCAAATAAATAATTACTCACCACTGTAGCTGCAGAGGTTCACTGCATTCTGTACGCTGGACAGGCCAGACTCAAAAGCTTCTCAGACAGGACCTAGCTACTAGTTACTTAGCTAATTAATTCCCTGTATCCCCACCAGGTGGCTGAGACGAAGGGGAATTTGAGATACTAGTGGAGCAGGAACAGGAAGTCGAATAGAAGATCAGCTTGGGCAGGCAAAACTAAGAAAAACTATAGTCGAGATTTTGAATGTTATTCTATTGAAAATCTAAGATGGTAAAGAGTGAAACGGAAATCCCTTTGCCAGGCAGCGTCTATCCCACTCACCTGATGATAACGGGTTAAGCTAACAGCTCTCAGTGTAAATGGGCACCAGTGCGGAACCAGACTGGTTATTCCTGCTGCTGGCACATGCATCTTAAAACAACAGAATATGCAGACCTGCTGTGTGTCATTCTCAAGCCATGCTCACATGGCGTGAAGGACATCGGTCACCGCCAGCACTGATACTCCCAGTTAATGAGAGCTGGGCCCACCATTTTGGATCAGTGCAAACGCACAGCTGGGGGGGCGCGGGGGCACAGCATGAAAACAGCTCATTAGCTAGGCCAGTATTCAATATACATTTTAGTGGAGCCCAGTAAAGATTTTACCACCTATGTGACCTGTTGAAGTAGCAGTAAGGTATTTTATAGGATACATATCCCATTCATATCCAGCTGAATAAATGTACATTCAGTGAAAGCATCATCTAAGTACTACAGTATTTAATTGGCAGATGCGTATGACATACTAATGAAAAAGCAGCCAGTCTCTGGGTCCTAACATTTACATGCACAGCCAAGTCGAACTACAGTTATAGCTCAATCATGCCATTTAATCGGACTACTGTCCTTGTCCCAGTGCACACGCACGGGAGGGGAATCGATTTATTGACCGAAGTTTGTTTGACTCCACCACAATAGGTGGCGATATGGCTCCTGTTAGCTTGTTAGTATTGGGCTTTTTCCGGTTGACCTACTATGTCACAGACGCTAAAAAAAAATGTGTGCATGGAAATGTAGTCACTGACACCACTCTGCTGACTCTGGGATTTGAGCCGGTGACCTTCTGATCACACGCACAAGTCCAAACCCAGAGAACCGCACACCTTCCAGACACCTAAGTACCTTAAGTGATTATAATGATAAAACAAGAACAACAATAATAATGAGAGGTTATTAAGTATTAAGATCTGCAGGTGGCACAGAGGACGAAACGGGTCACACTAATCCAGCGTATCAGGAACCTGAGCTGGGAGGGCAGTGAAGCGTGAAGAATCGCTGCCCCCCCCCCTCACCCAAAGAAACGGAGCAGGGACAGGAGCACCTGCATCGTGCTATTAGGCACGTAACCGACGGGGGACTTACCTGTGCAGTTTGGGACTTCCTCCTCAGACAGTAAACAGTGGCATTAACACGGGCTGTTACACACGGGCCAAGGTTACCGTGTGACTACAGCAGGACTGAGGCCAGCCAATCAGAAATTGTATTTTCATTTTGTTCAAAACTTCTCAAAACTGCTCAAGTTAAAGATAGGTAACGTGAAAGAACCGCAATTACAGGGCAATAAATTCTATTGGTCCGCAGTAGCCATTTCCAAACAAAAGGGGGCAGCAGATGTTATTGGAAGACGGCCTGTTTCATACTTGGTGATGGAGGCTTAAAATTATGCATCTTAAATCGTTGCTTTATGAACCGTTAAGAAAATTGTAGCTGAAGATGGTCACAAACAGCACCTGATTGGGCAGCAAAATATACAGCCACAAAATTCTAGTGCCTAATTTTGTAATAAATTGTATGCCTCATTTTGCAATGATTGTAAGAGCATTTTCAGTCACAAAAATTTCAACTGCCGTCAATGTCTGTCCCCCCTACTGAGAGGGTCAGCGGACACGGGCGTGTTCCTGCCCGACCCCCTGGTGTCCACCCCCCTCACAGACAGACCACATCAAAGAGCTTCTTACAGTTCAGAAGCTACCTCCTGAGTGGAGACTGGCCACAGCTATTGGACCCCAAGGCAGACCAACCACATCAGCCCAGCATGAACACAGAAGTAGAGGAGACTTCTGCTCCACTTCAAACTTGGAGGTAACTGTTGCTATATTCTTAATGGAAGTGGTTAAACTCAAACTACTTCACTCAATATTTTCAAGAAATGTCTTAATTGTCTGGCTGTGTGCAAAGGGAAAATACACACATGCAAACGTGATCCCTACATAATTAATTCATGACAGTGGAGAAGCATTTCAGAGACACTCACCCCCGCTGCGATCTCCGCTCCGCTTGTGTGATTCAGCGCCACTAGAACCAGGGAGGCCAGGAAGAAGGAGAACGTGCTGATGCCAGTGTTGAGCAGGTCCTGCAGAGAGACACAGACGGGCCGAGGAACGGCCGATTGGACCCGGCTGTTTAACCTACATTTCCAAGAGCAAATCTGGCGTCTCGTGAGTATGTGTGGAGGAAATCCACTGAAGGGCAGCATGTCATGCATCAGACATCAGATATTACACAGTACTCATAGCTCACAATTACATCGAATGGCCTCAGGGCTTTACTGAAGCTCCCAGCACAAAACTAATGAGATGCTTCAACCGCGGCTGGCTCTCAGGGAGGTGGTGTGTGTGTGTGTGTGTGTGTGAGAGAGAGAGAAAATGGGTAGCAAAGGAGCGATGTGAGGCACAGAGAAGTTTGTGCCGAGGTCAGGATGGACTTTCTTGCCTGAAGACTGACAGAGGGGAGTCGAGAAAGGAGACGTGCCCATAACTCACAGTGATAATCACTGCAGCAAGGAGCAACCAGCCTGGCAATAATCTTCTTTATTCTCAGCCTCCACTTAATGCCACAAAAATTTTATTACATCTGGACTTCAAACTCCGGGGGGAAACACAATAAAGCTTTGAAAGAAGCTCAGGGTGCTGGAGGTCCTGCCCAGTTTGTGTTGCTCACATTATATCACAAACACGGGACATTCCCCTCCCCCGCCCACCCTGCGGGGCCTCAACTAACCAATGACAACTGAGCATCCGACAGGAAAGCAGCACAAGGTTAACGGACCCAGACCCGCTGCACGGGGAGCAAATTCCATCAGGTCGTTACGAGGAAAGGAAACGCTAGCAGGTCGCAAAGTCGGTTTAATCCGGAGCCACCCTTCCCACCGGGAAGCCTGGCACTGAGTGGCCCAAAACCCAGCATGTGACTCGACCAATGACCCGCAGCACAGCACCGACGGGGGTCACATGACGGCTCCGCTGCCGGGGATCAAGGCTCAGTGACATAGACCAAACGTATTGAACAGGACCTTGCTGCTACTAATGCAGTGCATGGCCATTCGCCTCCAGTCCTGTTTATTTGTTCATTTAGTCAAAATCATAGAGTTGCAAAGGGGCATTTCCAGAAACTTTCCATTCCATGGGACACTAAGCTGGGGAATTTTTGAAATATTTAAAAGTTGGAAACTTTCCATGAAAATTCCCATATATTCCCGTTTAATTAACAGGAACATTCCCAGAATTTTTCAGTCCTAGTATTTATTGTTAATTCTGCCAGTTGTACAGGACACATGGAGGACTGAAATTTTGTTACTCTCAAACCCCAAAGTAAGTGCACTAACAATGACAAGCAGAACAGACACAAGATCCAAAAATTTAATTCAATTGTTTAGATTTGTTAATTAAAGCTGTCATAGCACTAATTTAAAAGACAAGATCTTCAGTCAAATATTTATATAACTTTTTTATTATTTAGCAGATGCTTTTATCCAAAGCAACATACATTTCTGAGGAAACGGAGCCAGCAGGTCCCTGGAGCACCAAGGGGTTAAGGATCTTGCTTGCTGATCTGATCCGACAACCTTCTGATCACTGGCGCCGTGTCCCATCCAGCTGGACCCCCCCCCCAGCACAGTCCTCAGACCGAAACCTGAGAGACGTCTCACTGAGGACATGAGAAATCGTTCCGTACGTCTGCACCAAGCGCACGTTGACCCTCATGACAAATAAGCCCAGAAGGTCAGTCCACCAACCCTAGGCCTGCATGGCGTGGTCCCTGTCCTTCAGCGGCTCCACTGTCACACACAAGTACCTGCAGATCACAAGCACCGTAGGGTCTCTGAGAAACACCTGCAATACACACTAATATTAGGGCAAAAGGAAGCTAAAATTGGAACCATTCTAGAAATCGCTCAGAAGTGAAGCTTTTAGAAATCCAGCAATACCTTTAATGTCATCAATATTTTTACTCGTCATTAAACACAAATTGCTTAAAATCATAGTGTCTTCATGCACTATATTTTATGTATGACTAAGTACAATATACCTTCCCATCCGAATTACGCATTTTGGAACAAAATGGTGTTCAAATCCTTCGCTTTTTTGTGTATTATGCCCTAAGAATAGACTTATGATTGTTCTATTTATGTTCAGTCAGGAAAAACAAGTCAAAAGGGAGGATCTTAGCGCAGCTTAATACAGTTAATAAAGATGCAAATCGACTGCAGGGAAGGTGGTTACGCCCTCTATCACATCACACAGGACACACTGCAGAAACACGCACTGCCGACACCAAACATGGACGTCACCACGCCAAGAGACTTTGCCAATATGTGTGTATACATGGGGAGATTTAACATGGCAAATGCTCTGCTTTCTACTACAGTGACTGCAAGTAGCATGGTTAGTTCTCACAACTGTGTATGAAGAAACGTGCTGCGGGGTCATTCTTGAATAAATGTGAAAAGTCACACAACAGTCGTCATTCTTGCCGTTCTCTCACAGTCTGCTACATGGCACAGGCTTTGTACTATGGCTCCACTGACTGCCCTCAGCACTGCCCGTCGGCTCCGCTGACTGCCCTCAGCACTGCCCGTCGGCTCCACTGGCTGCCCTCAGCACTGCCCGTCGGCTCCACGGCTGCCCTCAGCACTGCCCGTCGGCTCCGCTGGCTGCCCTCAGCACTGCCCGTCGGCTCCGCTGGCTGCCCTCAGCACTGCCCGTCGGCTCCGCTGGCTGCCCTCAGCACTGCCCGTCGGCTCCATGGCTGCCCTCAGCACTGCCCGTCGGCTCCATGGCTGCCCTCAGCACTGCCCGTCGGCTCCATGGCTGCCCTCAGCACTGCCCGTCGGCTCCACTGACTGCCCTCAGCACTGCCTGTCGGCTCCATGGCTGCCCTCAGCACTGCCCTTCGGCTCCACTGACTGCCCTCAGCACTGCCTGTCGGCTCCATGGCTGCCCTCAGCACTGCCCGTCGGCTCCGCTGGCTGCCCTCAGCACTGCCCGTCGGTTCCACTGACTGCCCTCAGCACTGCCTGTCGGCTCCATGGCTGCCCTCAGCACTGCCCGTCGGCTCCACTGACTGCCCTCAGCACTGCCTGTCGGCTCCATGGCTGCCCTCAGCACTGCCCGTCGGTTCCACTGACTGCCTGTCAAGGCCCGTCAGGCCCTCATGAAGATCAGCTTCAGTAGGCTTTTATTCCTCATTTTCTTCTTTAAAGGGCTTTGGAAACCTTCCACCAATACAGTCTTGAGGATCCAGCTCAGTGGTTATTTTTGGCTCTTTCGTTTATTCTCAGAGTCAGCCTTTGTGATTGAATTCATGCTGTTTGGTGCTATTTATACTCCTCGACTTTCTCTGCTTCAGACCCTCACAATCAAAATCTCACAGACCGGAGCTAGCGAATACAGACCGGAGCTAGCGAATACAGACCGGAGCTAGCGAATACAGACTGGAGAAGGTGTTTTGTCAACTAACAAAATGCTTGCAGTGGAAGCCCTCACGGACACCCGCAAGGCCGGGTAAAAATGCAGTGCGTCTTTAACATGCAACCATGGGTCAGTTTAATGATTTACAAGGATATGGTTGCAATTAGTACAAAGAGTAGAGAGAAAGCTAATTCAGCACCATGTCCCATAGAGCAGATCTGACATGGACACACTGATAGCAAGAAACGGCAAGAGTTAGTGTAGGATTCCGATTATATGAATTATGCCAGTTCAACTGGCATTTCTGAAGGCATGCGACAGCAGTGAATAGTGAGTTTCCTCACTATAAGATCAGACTGACAGATACATAAAGAAGAGATTTATTTTGGCCCCTAATCCTGAAAATAAAGATGTAACAGAATAAAAACATATAAGCAGAGAAACGACCAGATAGTCATAACATGAAAACTTCCCTCCAGTAGCATGAAATGCGGAAGAATCCAGAATAAATACAGCAAAAGATCATAAAACCAGACTGGACTATAGGTACATTAGCTCAAGAACAAAAAAATGCATCGAGTTCTGCAAAGAGTCAAATGTGAGAGAGAAACGCGCGTCCAGACGTTTGCGGTGCAACTGCTAGCTATGAAACCAAGGTCATGCACGTCTAAGGGGAAAAAGGATTTTTCCACTGCTCCCAGTCACTGCACTGACACAATAAAACCACAATTCAATACAATTCCTAGCTTGTTCCCGAATGCTGAATCTGCTGTTTTCATGGACCATAGAGCAGTCAGACCCACAGTAAGGCTGAAAGGAATCCCCCCCCTGGGGATAAATACACGCTTGATCTTTGGACAAACTGTGATAGAAACTAGGCAAGAAATACATTATTCCTACATAGTGCAAATCTAAGCTTTTTTTTTTTAATCCACAGGAAATTTGCTTGTGGTGAAACAGAGACATCATGGTCCCTCATGCCTTTTTCCATTGAATTTGATGGCTTCATGCCACATGCTGGAGATCTTGGGGTTAAGTGTTGACGGAAGCATCACAGTCTTTTGGCAATACTGAGAGCCTGGGAGTGGACCATTATTTTTATCCCAAAGTCATCTCTGTCTTGGCGATCTGAGAGGAAAAGCACTAGTACGATTACAACAAAGTCATAGACCTCTGCCTATGAACGGACATTAAACATGGGGAGACGATGGGTAGATTCCCACAGATTATGGGCATAAACAGACCATGGATAAGAAATCGCATACTTGTTTTCTATGTAGTAGGCAAAATATAGTTAAAAGTAAAGTTAAAGCAGTGTGTCCATATCCTCAGTATGGATGAGACAGTAGGCGGTACCCGGATGGCATACTACCCGGATGGCATACTACCCGGATGGCATACTACCCGGATGGCATACTACCCGGATAGCATACTACATTCTCTGAAATTCCGAAGTATGCAGATGATAGACCGTACGCTATCCCACATGGCAACTTGATGTGCAATTTGTGCGACAATGATGAAGGAAGTATAGTCTCTGTACAAATAAGTAGAAAATAATGGCCAGTTGCCTAAGTTGCTTGAACATGTATTTTTTTCCATTTAAAATTTTTAACTTTTTAACTTTTGTGCGGAATCAAACTACATCACTGGTAAAAATTTCCCAAACGCATAGTTACTAAACACTTTAGCAACTTACATAGTTGTAACCATGCAACTGAATGGTTCCAGCTACATTAGCTGATTACAGAACCGTTTGGGAAATGTACCGCAGGTCAGGTAATATGCAATACAGCGACCCCAATATGTCTGAAGGCATGCATACTGTTCTCAAGTATGTACTGCATGAATGGTCAAATAGTGGGCTTCTAATGAAATTCAGTATGTATTGTGCAAGTATGCAATTTTGGATACACCCTATGAATAGAAACTGTTGGTAGAAACTTACAGACTAGGGGTAAAGACTTAACCCTCTGGGGTCGACGGCATCGTCGGTGATGCTGTGTATCTTTGTAGAGTATTTCAGTTCATAACTCGCTGAAATGTTATTGTAGAAACATAACAAAAACGCACACTAAATAAGCAATCTGTCTTCTTTTCAAAACATCCATTGTCAGAAGCATTAAAGTTTTTTAAATTAGGTTAAATCGGCAAAAAAGTAAGCCATGTCACCTGCATCGGGGGTGTGTAGCGTCGCCCTCACCTGAAGATTCAAATCACATTCACATGGTAATTTGATGAACGACGCAACGGTGAAACGCGATCGGGGGGGGGGTGGCCAGGTGTCAATGGCTCATTCATACACATGAAAGTTGCTACATATTCAATGAACGGAGACAGAAATAGTGACATGAGTTACCTTTTTCTTATTTATTTATCCAACTGAATGTTGCAACTACACCGTTTAGTCATCTTCATGTAGCCAAGACTTTGGTGACCAGATATCTGGGATCAGAACAAACTGCCAGCATTGCTTACTATGTACTTTTATTATGTTTGTGCAAGTGTTCCAAACTGCATTTTGCAATGTCTATACTTTGATGTCAAGTTACAAACTTAACATATATCTGACATATTTACAAAGTACAGTAAAATAAAGATGAGTGTAATGCCAAAACAAATATATAAGAAATAATTTGCCATGAATTAAGTTTATGATATTGAAAGAAATGTGTGATCATGCCCCAGTCAGAGAAAGTGTGTTCCCTACTCCAAGACCCCAGAAGGTTAAAGTCTACCTAGAGACTATGAGTAGATCCTCACTAACTATGAGTAGATACTACGGGTAGAGGCTCAGACTCGGTTACAGAACACACATGAGAAGGAAGACAAGCTGAGGTCATCATGTGGGTAACTGGGACAGCGATGGAGGATATAAAGGTCACATGCGACTAAAGAGTTTCCAGGAGCACACGCACCGTGAGGTTCCAGTTGATGTGGGTCACCTTGGTGTGCAGGTTGAGGCTGAAGAGCAGGAGGAGGACACCAGTGACCACAAAGGTACTGCAGCTGACAAACTCGAAGAAGTAGACCCCCCCACAAGGCAGGCACATCATGATGGTCTCTATGCAGATGAAGGAAATGAGAGCGAGCACCTGGAGGAGGACAGGGTTCATCAGCAGACGCATTTACAGGAGTATCATATAAACATCAGACACACATGAGACAGTACAAGCTGAACACTAGTCCATTTCTCCATTAAGATGACAAATGTACCTATTCCCAATTTTCTTGGTGACAGCACCTTAACTTCATATACAGTACTATAGGACGCTTCCATATGCTGACAAAAACTGGTGTGTGGCTCCACAGGCTAGGACTCTGTGGGTGTGATCAGAAGGTTGCTGGTTCAAACCCCATGACATTAAGCCTTTGAGCAAGGCCCTTAATCCCGATAGCTCCATGGACTGTCTGACCGTGCTCTCTGATTCTCACATTTATATACAAAAATGTCTGCTAAATTAATATATGTAAACACCAGATCCTGAGGCAGCATGGTCATCCAGGGAAAGTAAGGTGTACACCTGGTTTCTACTTTCTTCGCCTAGTAAAGTTAAGAAACGGCTTTTTAGAAAATACACAGCTGGGTGTGCAGATGTGGGAATAGCAGGAAGCGAACAGCGGAGTTACACAGAGTAGGCAGCCGACAGGGGACCGACGCAAGAGCTGCAACATTAACTGGACCATAAAGTACAGGAAAAAGGTGAAGAATTTGATCCAACAAAATCATACAGCTACAGCAACGGTCAACCGAGGAGAAAACAGACCACACCGAGTTTAAAAAGCTTCACATCCCAGGACCACAGAATGTGAAGTCACCACGTCATTTAGGTGCTATTCTACACGGAGAGCCAGCCAGCCCCGGCCGGGTTAGGCTGGTTCGGAGCCGACCAGAAACCGCCATCACAGAGGGATTCCAGGGCCTTTTCCACCACGGGCGGCCCAGACAGGATCCGAATTCCGACGCCAAAAACAGCTGGGAGGACTGGGCCCGCTCCAGAAGGCGTTTAAATTAAATTAACGAGCTCTGTGATATTCAATCAGTGTAAAACACTGGAGCTAACGGAGGCGGGGAGGGGGGCACTGACAGCTATGTGTAAATTGGAGCCAGGCAGCAGAACCACCCTTGTGGCCCCCTCGAGGTGGTTGCCACGTTTTCCCAACTGGAGCAAGACAGAGGGGGGGACGGCATCCAATTTGGCAAGTATCAAGCCATTGAGTCTCATTCCTCCATCTTGCTTTCAAAGATTTCTTTGTGACTTAATGATGCTCGCAGGCATTATTTAACCACATGAAACAGCTCTGTATTTAACGGAGAAGCATGTATTCTAACTATGCAGGACATTTACCAATAAAGTTGTTATTACCGAGTGAGCGTGCAGATCATTATTACAGGCAGTCACAACAGTGAGCTCACACCCCTCCACACTGGAATGACCCAAGCCACTTTACAATGTAAATTCAACACACCTTTTACATCAACGGCAGCACAGGAAACGCCTCCCTTGGCTGTGGCACCTGTATCTATTGGCGCTTTTCCACTGCCACCAAGAACCGTGCCGTAACCGGCCTGTACTGCAAATTGATAGTTATCTATTGTAAAATAAGTCAGCCGTACCCAACTTGTACCCATAATGACACAGCCCTGCTAGCATGACTAAAGCCAGCTTGTTGCGTCACCACCGTCTGATTGGTCGAAATGCACAGGGACAAGAAAGAACCAGTGATCGGCATCAATATGCATGGTTTATGTGAAGGGAAAAGGGATTGAATGAAATGGATTCATAATGCAAAATCTTTGCAAAATAATGGTAATTCCACTACCACTCCTTGCTAACATAACACGACGATTCTTTCAGATGTGCTAGCAGAAATTAGCATATAATAAATGTGTGAACAGTAAATAAGAATCTCTTCGGTTTTACAACACCAACCCAGCCACGCCTATACTGAGCCAACCCTTCTACAGTGGAAAACCAAAGTGAGCTGGAACCGCACTGTAACTAGTCTCTCTTCACGGTACGGCCCGGTTCCTGTATGCCAGTGGAAAAGCCCCATATGTGCATTTCTCCCTTAAATGACCTTGAAATGAGAGGCCACTTTCCGTTACGAGCCAGAAAGTCTGATAGCACTAAAGTAATACTCTAAAAAGCAGAGCTCCGTAGAGAGTGGGTCATTTTTCTGTAATCCTCTTAAAGAATTCAAAAGTTGAATGTTTCTCAGTGTCATTTCAATTGTTCCCCCTCAGGCCATCAATAATCAATCAGGAGAGTAAAAAATTCTTAAAAACATACAAATAAACAAAAGAACTATTTAACTGTTAATTACAATTTATGTGACAATTAATTTTCAGTTAAATTTAATGACATCCCTAGCACACAAAAGGCCAAGTGTACAACCTGAACTGAATCCCTGAGCTGCTCTGTTCTTACCAAGTGCCTTTCCTCACACTTCACCGATCCTTTCTCATGCGATTCTCAGCCAGCATGACACATGGGATAATCGAGATTAATTATGTGTTCTGCAGATATTTATTCAGACTACTTCCAGGGGACACATTTGTGGAAATTACTGCCTAGCCATGTCTGTCACGTCTCTTGCACCCAAGTCTCTTGGCACCACAGCCCCTTATCCACCGGGCGTTATCCCAGAGTGCCAGCGAGCTTGTTGGATCAACCTGTACAAAATGATGCTGGGCACAGTCTCCTCCATGTGCACTCCACCCCCACACTTCCGCCCACATGGATCAGGTATCATGTAAATAGCCCTCAGGGAATTCTGGGAAGGCTAAGCTCCACCTGCTGGATCTTTGTTCACCAAGGCTTCTTTGGGGGTCACCCAACCGAAGCAATTATTGGAACCAGGTGGCCCGAAGCCTGGCTAGAAAAGCTGCCAAAAAGAGAGACCCTTATAGATCAAGAGTTTAAACCTTCTGACAACAAAAAGTTGTGTGCAGTCCAACTACAATCCATCCCCGAAAATTCACAAGGCCAACGGTCGGCTCGTTCCTGTGAGTCCAAGCTCCTTCCTGCATCTCACGGCACACAGGAGATCAAACAAGGCAGAGAGCGCAACAGGAGATCCTGTTCATCCTGTACTTCTACTCTGACCAAGTCAAGCTGATGAAAATTTAACAGTTTCCTCCTGCTGGTTCTTTGGGTGTGGTTGGTGGGGAGTGTAAAGGCTCACGTTTACATTAACAGACATTTTTAAATATTTCTTAGCTTAAGAAAGCATGGTCAGCCAGTCGCCAAAGCAGTTGGGCATTAAGGGCCTTGATCAAGGGCTGAAAAGTTGAAATCACTTTTGCCGACCCAGCAACAAACTGGACACCTTCTGACCACAGAATCAGCGTTTTAATCCTTCAAGCCACACATTGGCCTCAAGTCCCTACACATGGACACTAGCGGACTCTTCCTTCATGGACAACAGTACACCTCTCTTTGGATCTCAGGGAAGAAATGGTTGGTTAAGAGGTCATACAGGCACAGAACATTAACACAGTTACCATGCCAACTTTAACTGCAGGTTAGAGCTCAGACACACAAGGTACGGGGAACAAGATGATGTATTAACTGCCCAGTAACACGACCTGCTGATGATGCACTTAGCCATCTCTCCGAATTGACTCTCCCTGCCGGCCCCTGGAGGATGGGCTCCCCCTTTGAGTCTGGTCCCTCCCAAGGTTTCTTCCTTCTCGGGAGTTTTGCCTTGCCACTGTCGCCTATGGCTTACTCACTGGGGGCTTTTGGTGGGGATGCTGTAAAGCGCTTTGAGATGACGTAATGTTGTGATAATGCGCTATACAAAAATAATTTTTTTTGTTGTTGTTTGTTCAGGTACTCTACAGAGATTGAATAACATGCCACTGAACACAGCCAAACCCAGAGGGATGTTCCAAAATCATCCAGAGATTCTACCTAAGGTCTGGTCAGATCAAACTCATATCAACCACTGACCACAAGGGTCCCTTTTGAACCAGTACAGTACAGATGATTAATACTCATCCAGAGTGTCATTGCGCAAACTGCCAGTATCCCCAATGCAATGGCAGAGGGCAGAGCGATTAAGCACCTGGACTCGAGGAGCTCAGTGATTGGCTGTTGAAGTAATTGCAACATGGACTACAAGTAGGCCATAGAACTCCTAGAGGTCTCATTCACACATTACGTGGAGTTTGTTTTACGTGTTTAGGAACAGCGCCCGGCTTTTTGTTCATTCAGCAGAATTATTTACCCCATGATGATGATAGTATCCCTGGAAACTTTTTCCTAAGCAAATATGCAAGCTGGCAGGCATGGTGACAATCAGCTAAACTTTTCACGCCGCTATAACGTCAGAGGGATACATTCATGGGGTGATTTCACGTTTCAATCGAGGAAACAGTGGAATGGGTGAATTGAACACCCCAGGAAAAAAAAAAAAACCAGAAGAATATGAAAAGATATCAGTGAAACTATAGACTACTGTTTCACGGTGTGATGTCATAGTTAAAACAGACAATGACTTCACAGTCCATGGCCTGTCCAAGCAGACACACTGAACTACATCAGGTCCTTACAGCTTACACACCTCCTAGGCAGGGCAAAAACAGTCGTTCCACATCCTCTCCCAAGTTTGCAGCTAAAGCCAACAGAGACTGAACATGGACTTCTTCATTCCCCCCCTGGGGAACCTGCCAGCTGTGGGTGTTTGT
Source organism: Paramormyrops kingsleyae (assembly GCF_048594095.1). Classification (NCBI taxonomy): domain Eukaryota; kingdom Metazoa; phylum Chordata; class Actinopteri; order Osteoglossiformes; family Mormyridae; genus Paramormyrops; species Paramormyrops kingsleyae. Next base: position 21,467,391 of record NC_132807.1, read on the forward strand.
CGGAGGGGGGGGGGGGGGGGGGGGGGTGGTCGGGGGCTCATCTACATCCCCCAAGCAAGACACTGAACACATGAGGTCACATGGGTTCTGCTTTCCATAAAACACATTAGCGTGTCGATCGATGTAGTAATGCTATCAGATATCCTTTGTTCAGGGTCTCGTCGGTAACTGTCATTATTTCTGGCTTGCTTCCATCACGTTTCTACTAAACCCTAGAGTCCTGCTACGGAGGAGATGCACCACATGGCTTGGAAAACAAGCTCACACGGGGCCGTCTCGATGGCAATTTACCGATCGGCAGACAACCTCTCAGCAGGCGTGCCGTCTAAGTCTGGCTTTCAGGTTATTCCACTGAGCGGCATTTCCAACCACTACTTTTCGTTAACGACTTCCTTGCTTCTCCTGTTTTTGCATTGTGTAGCACATTTTCTAATTTGTCAAAAAAAATAAGAAAATATCAACATCCCAAAGCACCATCAAGCCATGACAGAGGAACCCCTCAAAGCTGCTTTCCCAACAGCTGGTCCCAGTAGAGGCTGTGCACTGGGAGTCATTTCCCTCCTTTCATGGACATCTGGTTAAAACATCTGGTGTAGGTGAAGACCTGAAGTCCACACAGAAACTACTCAGTGCAGTCTTCTCACGATTTCTGTGTATGCATACATCACCCTGCGTGAAAATGATATTTGATAGCAACAAAGCTGTTATGTTGTAGATAATTGCATCTCTGTTTATCCAAGTACAATAAGTATAACTCACTGGTAAAAGTTAATTGAATATGAGTCATACCGAGGGGGAAAAATTTTTGCAAGGTTAATCAGAACAAAAAATAAGATATAGCAGCTATGTTATAAGGAGGATGTTTCACAATTCTCACCCCAAAATGTGACAGACAATTTAACATTAGACATAACTTGACCATAGATTGAGAATCATTCCAGTTCTGTAGGCTGCAATTGCCTCCCCAAAAAAAAAACAGATTCTGTCAACCAAGGGAGTAAAAGTCCATATCCGAGATAAAAGCAAACCTGACAGGAAACACCCAATATTCCCCTAAAAGAGCTGCATTCCTCAGATTTATCCAGTCCCAGCTGCAGCGTGCAGTAAATGGCATTCTGATGTCAGATCTTATCTATTAAACGGGGGAAAGTTTCACATTCAACTGCGCAGCTAAGGGACAGAATGAGGTCACGCTGGCTAAGCTGCAGAAAGCAGGAAAAGGGCCAGCGTACTATGGGCTGCGCGTCGGCCATTTCTCCCCAGAGAGCCCCTTACGTTTCACAGCACCGTGACTTATCTATACACTACGTGTTTAAGGGGGTGGATTTGCGAGCAAAGCCAGTCGATAATAGACCTATGTTGGAGATACCTGCTCCGCATACTAATTGGCATCTTCACGGCAGGTAAATTGGCAGTGCACTGCAATGACTGGGACCAACTGCATAGGTTTCCAAATACACCATTCATACTAAATTCCATCCATCCATTTTCTGTAACCGTTTCTCATATTCAGAGCCACGGGAGGGGGTGTCCACAGCCTATCCGAAAGACTGTGGATGGAAAGCAGGAGACAACCCAGGATGAGGCACCAACCCATCACAGGACACACACCTCAGGACAATTTGGCAACTCCAATTCACCTCAGCATGCTTTGGGACTGTGGGGGGAAACCGGAGAACCCAGAGGGAACCCCACAATGACACGGGGAGAACATGAAAACTCCACACACATGGAGCAGGAGCGGGGCCATGAATCCAGGTCTCAGAGATGTGAGGCCACAGTGCTAACCCTTCATACGAAATTATTGTCGTATTTCGAAGCCAAAAAGTAATACCACAATACTGTAATAGAGATCTATAAACAATGTTTATAAAGTCCGCGCAAAATGATCTTTACGGTGTGTAATAAGTAGTTCTGGTGGTGCATTTCTTAGACCATTCTCAACATTTGCTGAATCTCTCATTAAAGAAAAAAAAACATGCAAAAACGTATACTATATAAAACACAGCGGCTGTTTACATGCTATGTGGATGCAAGAATCATATAATGAAGGTTTCAGTGAACAGTCCCATTACGGCCATCTTCCCAAGCAGTAATCATAATGTGAAAAACAGAACTTATTCATGTATTGTGCACGACATGAAACATCTGAACACTTGAAGGGGCGCGGTACTTTTCCTCCCATGAAAACTCACCACTTCAATGATTTTCAAAACGCCGAAGTTGGACCGCAGATACTCGTTGTCACACCTGATGCCTGCCAGCACATTCCTCGAACGCACGGGCTCCGTGGTGGGCTGGTAGGGGCTACTAGCCCCCGAAATCATAGACGTGTTGGAGGCCTCGCCATCAAAGCCATCCGTCTCATCGGTATTCCTCATGATCTCCAGCCACGTCTATGCTACCAAGACAGGACGCCGACAGACTGATCGAGACAGTCCGGATCCTATATGTATATTATATTTTCAATCAGCGTTCAAGTTACGGCAAACAGACCCGAAACAATGCAGCCAAGCAGATCAGATTAGGATCCACGTCGGTGCTGTGCTGTAAATGTCTTTCAGCATAATTTTTTTTTGCACTTCTTACAAAAACAACTCAATGCACGTGGGGTTTTAAAAAGTGGAGCATTACTTCTGGCTTGCAGTTGATGAGTCTACGCAACAGCCCTTTCTCACCAAATATCATGCCGGATGAGATCCATTACTTTTCCTTTCGGTATATAAAAAGTTTCTTAAATCCTCCGTGTATACGGCATTTCGCCTTTCAGCTTGGCCGTTCACTTCTGCCGTTCAAGCCTAGAATATAAATGGCTATGATTTTGTTAAAATCGTTCGTCTCCGCCCTGCAAAATTACGTACAAATACGGGAGCAAAAAAAAAAACCGAATAAAAAGTGTTATCCAACAGCCAGGGAAGCAGAGGGATGGCGTTCTGCTCAGAGGAACCCAGCCAGTCCTGGGTCTGGAGTCCCGGGTCTTTGTTGAGACGGATGCGGTAGAATCCCTGGTCCTCGGCTGCCGAGAGGAAACTCTGCAGGTCCAGCAACCCTTCACCGCGACCCCGGGAGCGGACAGTGGAGACACGCCTGCTGCTCGGCATAGAAGTGACGTGATACACAGGTGTGCACTGCTGACGCTTTGTCACTCAGGTGCCCCCCCCCCCTGCGCACCTCCCCCTCTGCGCACCTCCGTTTAATTCACTGGCGCAGACACTCGCACTGAATACAATCAATAAATAAATAACAGGCGAAATAAATCCGGGACCATTTTCGTATGTTACTATATATATTTTCTGTATACCAAGATGATCGCATGACATTTAATAATACAGGGTTCCAGTGAACTGGTGCTAACGTGCAGAATTAATTGCCCAAAAATGTATTGCTATACAAAACTTAATTCAAGTGCTTGATATAAATTTGTGAAATACTGCTTTAAGTATTAATATCGGTACACACTAAAGATTAAGGTAATTGCAGCAGATTTAAACTTGACGGCGCTTTTCACATATTTCCTTAGCGAAAGAAGGGCTACTTGCTTTGCTTTTCTGTTGGTACCGAACTTGCCCTGTAGCGGTGTACTCCATCCAGAAGGCACTTGCACTTCTTGGGGTAGGGCCAGCAACAAGTGCTTTATATTAAACGGTTAATCCTTCAAATTTCCATCTGGATCTAAAACAAAGATTTGGATTCATACTCAATCACAAACAAATCAAGCATAATAGATTAAGAGGATGGATTCAAAAAAAGATTGATGAAATAAGTTAATAGAAACCTATGCGTTTTTAGTTTAATTAGTTAATTACTCTCACCTACTTAGACAAATTAATTATTAATCTTAAAATATTACTTGCAACAATGGTCTTTGACAAAATATGACAATTATTAGGTAACACTTAACATTATGCGAGTAGCAGATGTTTTTCTCAATTTGAAATAACCAAAAACATGACATGAATGTGGCGATAGCTTGGCCAAGGAGCATCCCACAACCTGTCAGCAGCCAATCAAAACGCTTCCTCTGCTCCCCACTGGCTAGCCCCACCCGACTCAATTTGTACTTTCTAATGGTACCGTAATGAACCACCCGGATTTCAAATGAAGACAACGAGACGACTGGGGTCTGGATTCTTCTTTATTGAAGCCAGGACTGAGAGATATTTCCCTACCTTTTCCAGCGCTAAGAGCAGAACTCCACATGGCTGCATAAGAATGAAGCCTCATCAGAGGAGTTTATACGCATGTCTAGGACAGATATGCAGTCCTAACTGTGGACAAAAAGACCTTAAGATCCTTCATAAAAGATCAGAACTTTGAAGTGTTTGCCTCCTAAGACTAAATGCATATCTTCAGGCTTATGATGCACAGAGCAGCCAGTCAACATGGTAAACACTTTAACTGTTCCTTATACCAGTTTTGTACAAATTTAAAAAAAAAAAAAAAAAAAAGATTAAGTGCACACTAATTTAAGCAGCAGTTTTAACTTTTGCAGCCTGACCCGATTCTAACAGGTTACCTAGACGACGAAACCACGCTGGCGGCAATATCTGAACCTTTTTTGCACCAAGGCGGGGCCTGGATTGTGCTGCGGTGGGGAGCAGGCAGCCTCCGGGGTGCACTGCGCAGTCTGACACGCCTTCTGAGTGCGGGGTCACTCTCGCCCGCTTCCTGACAGTTAGCAGCCAGGTGCAGAATTTTGTGGCTCCTCCAATGAGAGTAAAATTCACAATCACCTGACACAGGCCAAAAAAAGTGCCAGGAGCATTAACCAGTTTCAAATGAAACGGGATCATAATTGAAATAAGAATTTCCAGTATTTTTCAAGATTCCTAAAACTTCCAATGGCCTCAGAAGCATAATTTAATCTCTAATTACTTTCACAGAAATCTGCCTGGTGACTAAGTTACAATCGAAATGTCAATTTATTATATCAAAATGTATACATGTAAATAGGCCTAGCTTTCCAAAACTTCCCTGTGCCAATAAATAGCTGCGAGTTTATCAAAACCAATTAATTACATTCTAGTTTATATATCAGTGGTAAGTATATCTGTATCTGTAAATTTGAACCAGACCAAAAAAAAAAAAAAAAAAACATGCACGTTTAGATTATGCAGAAGTTCTGCGTATGCAGTTTCCCTAAAAAAAAAAAAAAAAAAAGCAGCTTAATTATACTTTTTCAGTAACTGCTGTTGCTTTTTGGAATGATGGGCACCGTACATCAGGGAGTATTTAACACCTGAACAGACTGTTAAATGGGTCAATAGACAGAGATCAAAACGCTCCGATTCTTTGGTTCCAGGTCCTAATTCTCCACATTTTCCTTTTTCATGTTGTTCTTTAAGAAATCCTTTTTTTTAAAAAAAAAAAGCATTTAGCTAATGCATCAGTGTTTGAACAGTTTTGACAACCAGGCACATAGAATGTCTGGAGAGAAAGGAAGGAAAATAAAAAATAAAATAAAATAAAGTGTTAAATTGATCTCTCAACAACCGATTTGCAAGTCTATACAAAAAATTCCGGTAAACAAATCTGTACAAAATCAAAATTCAACTCAGCAGGTTCTGAATACTTCCTAAAAATTTGACACCTCATAGTGTGAAATTCTGATACAATAGTGGCCATCAAGGACATTAAGAGACACGGGGAAAAAAATCCATCTGCTCCTAGACACAGTAAAGGCCAACAACAAGAAGTCAGAAAAATGTCAGGGGAAAGAAAACAGAAAAGCAACAGCAAAATAAAGGTGCTGATCACTGAAGCAGAAGTCTCCCCATCGTCTGTCACCTGCACGCACAAGGCCAGACCTTTGCAGTGACGGTGTGACAGAAAGGGGAGACGTCATACTGCATTCATACTGTATGCCAAACGTTTTTGTAGAAAAGTAAAAAAAAACAACAAAAAACAAACAAAAAAAACAATAAATAACAAAAAAGTTACAATAACAGGAATTGAACTGTAAATAAGCAGTATGAACTTAAAACCTGGAACTACATAACCAACCCCGCCCCCCCCCCCCCCTTCAGAATTTGGCCACCATTTACACTGAGCAGATGAGTACATCTTCCCCGAGCAGATCCCACCAAACGCTCGCAGGAGCGAGCCAGCCACCAACGGCCTTAACAAAGCTCTTCTGCGTTAATCGAGAAGGTGGGGTACCACCTGTTTTCATGCATGGCGTCTAGGCCGTAGGCTTCCGGAAATCCCCGTTAGGAATAGAGTATGCAAAAACCACAGTTTGACGTTAAAAAAACTACAGGTGTTTCTTTAAGGACTCCTAACTAGATTGTGACAGTATACTGTGCCAGGCACTTGCAGTTAGTAGTAGGTAAGACCCATAACACACACTTTAACACGTTGAGCCAAACAAAAAAGGCCTTCAATGCAACCTGTACTTCCAGAGCCGGAAATGGGTCTTTAGCTTCTCTCTGAAAATCGTTATTTCTTCCCAAAAAGACTGCGCTTTATACAGAAGGCTCAAAGCTCACACAGAATAGTTTGGTTGTATTTACAGCTTCCTTACAGATGTGCCTTAAGTACTGTGATCTGCTATTTGCATTAAGCACAGTATATCCTTATAAGCTACCAGGCCAAGTATCGTCAAATTAGTGTCGTGACGGAAATTAAGTTAAACGTTAATGCAACTAAACATTTTTCATTAAACTGGTTTAGTGAGAAAGAAAATGAGAAAGAAAATAAAGATGGCTTTATATATAAATAATAAAGTCTACTTGTCATACTACATACTTTTGTAAGTAGTTCAGTTGCGTTTCTGAACATTAGCTCTTTTTTTTTTGTTTGCTCTTTATCTAAATTCTCTCTTTCATAAGACCTGCTGAGGGAAAATAAATCCCCAGCTCATCTCTGCTCCAGATGACAGTGAGGAAGAGCAGAAATGTTTCCCAAGCTAAACCTGACTTCTGAGACGCGAGAGATTTGGCTACCTGCCTGAAAATGTGCAGCTTTAATGTAATCTGGCGTGCCTCACGTTTAAAAAAAATGCCTTCATTTTCCCCCTATAACTTCATCCTCACTTATCCCCTTGCCATCAGACAGAAACTGTGGTCTGCAAACCGTACACTGATACACATGGGGAATTTGGTTGATATTTTTTGTTTGTTTTGTTTTTTTCGTCTTGCGTGCATTTTTTTTCTCTTTTTAAACCGACAGACGGTGCTGCAGGTGAGTGTGCTCATGCCTCGTTCTCTTTCGGTGGAGAGTTGTTCGCCGTCGCCGTGGAGTCTGGTTTGCGAGTCATTCTGTCCAACTCAGCCTGAACGTCAGTCAAAATTGGCTTCTGCCCTTGAAGAAAAACAAAACGGACAAGAGAAAACAAAACAATACTTTCATGTAGCTTTTAGAGGGTACGCTGTAGATTAGAAGCATGCCAGTTATCTGCAGGGGGAATTCTAGCATGCAGGACGCTGCACACCTGCATGGATCAGTGGGGAAATATTTCAGAAACATGCATGCAGGCCCAGGCGTCCAATAGGGCACCATTTTACATACTATAACTACTTCGACGGGACATTAAGGGTCATACTAGCATTTCAGCTGTTCCCCTTGAATGGGAGGAGGAACGTTGAGACTGAATGCTCACCCTTCGACCCGCAGAGTTGCTGACGGCAGAGGAAGGGAGCTAAATATTTTACCAGCTGGTCTGCGCAGATAGTTTTTCCATAAATTTCCTGCTGGCGTCAGACACTGGACCTGCCGCCTGCTCAGCCGTCTCTCACTCTCTGCGGCAGCTCAGGATGAACCTCCAAATGGCCGCGCGCGTCCTGGGGGAGCCCATACCTGCTTTTTTGGCTGAGCCGGGTACGGCTGCTCCCGCTCCGGCCCCAGCTCCGGCACTCCCCGGGGAGCCGGTCTTTTTGCTCAGCAGGCTATTGAAGAAATTAGCCAGGACGCCCTCGTTGGCCGCAGCCCCTAAAAAGCAAACATCGGGAAAATGACTACAGTGGAGGAGCTGGACTCTTGCCTGAAACTCAAGCACTCGGTTGATTTTACAGACGACACTTGGCTGAAACCTTTGCTTTGTGAGTTATACCAATTAGGTCCACTAGGTGGCACTGTTTCCCACAGTGGTTTGGTGCAGTCGCAAAAAAAGGGTAATATGTCCAGTATATTCATTCAGGTCAACCAGCAGCAGACCTACCTTTCATATTGGGATCTGGTTTCTTGACCGCAGTCATGGGCGACACACTGGCGACATTGGTGGGCCCAGCACGACCCGCGGGTCGCGGGGAACCGGACGCAGTTCTCGCAGGGGATTCCTGGAAGGCAGCGAGAAGGAACGGCACAAACCATCGCACCGCATGACCTCAGAAACATCCCAGAGCTGGCTAAGATTATTATTAAAAGCGCAAAGATTCCCAGCATACAAAGACCTCTGGCCATCCCATGATTCAAAACTACTGAGACAAAACCATTTGCTTTTAATTTCACCAGCCTTGTGAAGAGCTGAATGAAAAACCATTTATCAACGTCACTATCTGACAAGTATTCTGGCAATGAAAGGGCTATGAAAGTGCAGTGTTCCATTCTGAGAGACGTCAGACTTACAGTTGCTCTTGTTGGTGTAGCAGGCTGCTTGGCTAACAATGACTGAAAAGGAGGAAGAAAAAACTATTGGAAAACAGCAGACATCTATCAGCAGTACGTTATGATACTATGATATCTTACGTGGCATGGCCAGTAACAGCAGTTTAACTGAAGCAAAAGTTACACAGATGAAACCTTTCTGATGTCACTTCCTGACACACAGATCACAGTCCCCAGGTTTGGTGAGCTTAGTTCAAATTCATACAAGATTACAAATAAAACAGGAAATAGAAATTCCACATCTCATTAAAAACTCAAATCAATGGAAAACATGTGGTCCAGATTTCCGGCTTTCCCTACAGGGAGGATGTACTGCTTTGTACAAAATTATTACAAAAAAATGTATGTAGGAAATGGGGATTGTTCACTAATTAAGCCTGTATTGCCGCCTTCCTGGCAGCAGACATGGAACACTGTGATGGTCTAATAAGGCTGAACAGCCCAGTGCCTGCAGTCAGCCTTCAAACAAGCCAGGACTGTGACATTCTCCCCAAGATAGGGAATTAAACTACAAGCTTGTGTGTTATTGTTGGCATGTAATCCACATGCTTCATGCGTCATACAGAGATACACTGTGGACCACTGTCATGTCTGCTTAGAGAGAAAAGTCAGAGAGAGAGAGTCTAAGTGAGAGAGACAGACAGACAAAGCCTAAGTGAGAGAGACAGACAGACAGAGCCTAAGCGAGAGACAGACAGAGCCTAAGTGAGAGAGAGACAGACAGACAAACAGAGACAGAGCCTAAGTGAGAGACAGACAGAGCCTAAGTGAGAGAGACAGACAGAGGTTAAGTGAGAGAGACAGACAGACAGAGCCTAAGCGAGAGACAGACAGAGCCTAAGCGAGAGACAGACAGAGCCTAAGTGAGAGAGAGACAGACAGACAAACAGAGACAGAGCCTAAGTGAGAGACAGACAGAGGCTAAGTGGGAGAGACAGACAAACAGACAGACAGAGCCTAAATGAGAGAGACAGACAGAGGTTAAGTGGGAGAGAGACAGAGACACACACACACACAGATTTAGAAGCATAGACTGAGGCACAGATAGCCCTCACCTGCTGCTTCATGAGGAACACTTGTTCATCCTCTGCGTTCACCTCCTTGTCATGCACCAGCTGCATTTACAGGGAGGGAGAGAGAGCCACAGGGATTGAAGAGTGGGCACGGACATGCCCATAAACCCCCCCCTCGTGCCCACGCGTCCCTCAACCCACCTTCCGCACCGGCGGCTTCGTGATGAAGTCCTCGAAGGGATCCTCCACTTTTACCGTGGTGAAGTTCTCGTGCAGGATGGCAATCTTCTTCTCGTTGTCCCACCCCGACGGACTACGGGGAGAGTTAAATCCATTTCAATTCTTATTTCAAAAAATGACCACTTTGCTGCAGCAGACAAACACAGTATTGGACATTCTGTACATTCAGAATAACAGTTCCCGCTCACATGAAGACAGAGTCCTTCTCGACTACGAGCGCTGGCGTGGTCAGCTGGAAGTCATACAGTTTGTGCACGATGTATTTATACAGGAGATCCAGATTCTTCTCCTCTTTTACTGAAGTGTAAATCAGAGCGGCGCCATCTGTGAGATGCGTTTAAGGAAAAGAAACTCAGCGTCTCGTCTCACGGCAGCAGGCACACGGCGGACAACGGTCTGGAAAGGTGAGAAAAAGGGATACACTGCAGGCAGAACCGTCGGATGTGGGACTGCATGAAGTCAAAGTGTTCCTCCTGGAAGTCATGCTCCTTCTCCAGGACGCTGATGGCATCACACTGCAGAAAGAGGGGGACGGCTGTCACGGCCCAGAAAGTCAGCAGGGTCTCACTGGCCCATCGCTAAAGGCTAGCCCGCTCGAGCCGTCAGCCTCTGTATCCCCGTCCCACAGAACAAGACTTCCTCATGGTCACCACTAGAGGGAGACCTTGGTCAACGATCAGTCCATGCATGACTCAACAAAAGCACTTCTGACCACACGAAGGAATGGCAAATCTCACAGCTTCATTGAACACACAAAACCCATGCATGAAAAGCAACACTTCAAGTAGATGGGCTAAATTATAGGTACAAGATGTGTTGCCGTCCCACAAATTAAATCTGTACAATTTCATCCATTGTGTCCGTTTGATTACACACCCATGTTAATTCATCAAATGTCATCCTCTATCTCTAATTGTCTCATTCTGAGGGTTTCAGAAATAAAAATATTTTTAATCTGCCAATACGAAAGGCAACAAAAAGGAGATCACAGCCTAGCAGCTGACCAACAGGCCCGGGAAATAAAGGCTACTTGTGTCCCATCGAAAGCTCGAGGCAGTGAAGGACGCATTGAGGGTCACAGCATCATGCAGGGAGAGGGAGAGGCAGGGGGCACAGAGTGGATGGAATCCTGGGACATCTGGGGGAGGCGGGGTGGTTCTCCGCAAATCAGGACACACGCAGCAACACACAATAAAGGGCTGCATTGACAGTCCACACTGCTGGGGGCCAGAGCCAAGGACTGCAGCTGATCAGAAGACTCTCAGCCCTGGACTTCTCCTCCACCAGCCCCCACCCAAAGCAGCTTCCACAGGACCGCTCTACCATACACAGACTCAGGTGTCAGTCTAGGTGCCATGTAGTAGGAGGTTCTGCAACCTCGAAGCCAGAACTGCGAGGCCCTCAGACTGTTTGACTGCCAAATACTCAGGCCCCTCCCAGCTCAAAATCAGGTCTGTTAAAGGGACGGATAGATCTGCACTTACAACTCTGCATGTGATAGATAACTCTGTGGGACTGCATGTTATAACTCTGTTATCTATCATAGTCTGCTTCACAGCAAACTTCCCCAATCTTTCCCCACCAATCAGGTGGCTAACTGTCTATATTATTTATATTTATATGTCTTGGTATTTATACTCTATTATTGGACAATAAATGACACTTTGACGTTGACATCTACTCGCCGCTTGGTCTCTGCAGCCCTGCTCCTCACGCATTGCCCTCTCATGCTCTCCTCTGACCACCTCCCTACCTTGCCCTGCCTCCCGGCCCACGGGTCACTCACCTTCGTGAGGAGCACCAGGACCGGAACCCCCAGGTTGTGCGTCAACACGTTCTCCCCCAGCGGCAGAAGCACACCCTCGTCCTCGGGCCCAGACGCGGGGCCCCGTCTCTGGGGAGAGCCCTGGACCGCCTCCTCTGGCTCCATGTACTCTTGGAAGTCCTTCATGACTGCAGTGCAGGAAGTGGGGAAAGGAGGCATTAACACTTCTACCAGCAGGGGGCAGCCTAACACCTATAACACAGAAAATTCCGCAACAACACTCATAATATTCATATTAGTACAACGGAGGGTATTTATTAAGGATGCTCTCCTTGTGACATTGATATATAAATAGCAGACTGAGGTATGTGTTTGTCTCATATTTCATGGGGCTGTAAATCCTTATTGTGAAACCAGCAGCCAAACAAATTTAAACTTGAAGCAAATCAGGGAAATTGGGACGGTGAATGGCAGGTGACACTCCTCCCAACTACACCCATGAACCCGGTGCGCTGGAGCCTCTGGTGAGGCACAGATAACCCAGAGAAACAAGCAGCTGCAGGTTCGACAGCATACATGTGGTAAAAGGTGGCGTCCAATCACAGGCGTGCAAAGGCCCGGCTGTCCAGATCTCAGGAAATAGGAGAGCCGAAAGATGGAGGTTGGCAGGGATTTGTGCACACACCTGACCTGGCGTCACACCAGGTCTTAGGAGGTGGGAAATGGCCTAGTTACACCCATCTGTGGGCAATCTCGTTCTCAGACCCAGATGCAAGGCGGGGCCCAGTGTCTCTCACTGCGCCGCCCGAATCAAGCTTCAGACAAAAACATTATCGGCAGATAGCCAACCCATATTGACCTGCAGGAACTCCATCTGAGGTCACCTCAAGGGCTTTGGATCCACTCCCTATATACTGGAGTTGGGTGATCCTACATCATGGCCACACCCTAATCACACAAAGCTGACGTGGAAGTGAAATCTGATCTGATGAGTCACACTAATGCTAATTAGACCACCTGAACTGCAAATGGAAGCTACACAAATCTTTGTTAGACTGCCAGGCATGAGCGTCTATCACAGCCATTGTCGTCATCATCATCACCATCAGTTCATTTCCCAGGCAGCTCAAGCGCACCAATACAAGCTTTTCATTCCTTAAACTTGAACAAAGTTACACATTTAGAATACAGCTACTCCTCATATAGCCACAGATTCCATTCCAATGATCAGATCATGAAGCAAAATGGTCACTAAGTGAAAATCACGGTAGCTGAGGCGTGTCTGCGACTGTGCTTACAACATTCCGGGGAACATACGAAATTTGGTTCTAAATTCATTCAATAGTCGGAAAATTTGATACATTATAGTTTAATAGTTTTTTTAGTTATAGTTTTTGTATTATTATTACTGACGTATTTGTGAATGGTCGCTAACCAAGGTAGCCTCTACGTGAGGTGTGATTGTAACGTATACGAAGGTCAAGAGTTCAGCCATAGCCTGTCACTGGCTTGCATCCTGGGCAGGCCAGACATACAACAGAACCATCATGTGATGTTTACCTTTGCCTTCCTGTAATGCTAAACACACATGGGAGGCCCTCTCATCATCATCCCAGTACTGCTTTACAAGCACTTCACTGTGTAAATTCGGTACGAGTGAGGATATCTGGGCCAGCAAAAGGGCGTTTGGCGTCCGGCTTCTGACAGACGCTCCCGCAGTACGGCCTTTCTCCGCTTTCCGCAAACGCCTTCCTCTCCCTTGCTTTTTGCGTCCTTCAAATAAAAACCACCTAGAGGTGCTGAGCCATAAGCTGTCATGCATAATTCTGTTTACAACACAGCAGATGCAGTGACATCTGCATCACTAGCAAGTGAGAGATTATCATCTACATTTACCCTTGCTGGTGCAGGACCGCTTGGAGTAAAGCATCACGATATCTCACCGTTGTGACCCCTTCCTTACGGCTCTGCCTTGCCAATCCGCACATTATCCGCAGGTTAATAATCACCTCGATTTCAGGCTGGCTTGTACTCACACTTGGCTAAAATGCTAGCTAGTTATATATGGTCTCCCTTCAAGTCACTGATTTATGTTCTTATGATACAGCAAAATCTTATAGCAAACAGGCTACGTTGACTAGCATCCATACCTACAGGTTACTGTGCTACACTGTTGTAAGCAATTAGATAATCAAGCATAATTCACGGAATGGGAAGGTTTTTATGGTTTATTGAGCAGATGAATGGAAGAAGGCTTAAGAAACTACGGTTACCTTTATGGGCACTTATCAGTTCACTGTTTTTCTTTTTACAGTGGAGAGTCAAGGTGATGAGTTTGACCACAGAATAAATACATTTTACTGTTTTGCATGCTCACGTGTTTTTTTTGTTCTTTTCATTCATTAGCACAGTGCCCTCTCACATCTACAATGAATCGTATCCATACCGATCCCCCTCTCCACCCAGCCACCAATACTCTCCTTGCACATCATTTTTTCCACAACACAGTTCTGTATCACACCCCGGCACGGCACAGAGCAATCACACTACATCCTTACCACGTGTGAGTCTCCAAGGAGGGCCAGTGCACGATTAAGCGTATCACGCACGAGCACAGCACGGAGCAATCACACTACATCCGTACCGTGCCCGAGCCTGACTAATCGTGCTCTGACCTCTCGCTCCAAGTGGGCCAGGGTACGGTTAAGTGCAGCGCGCCCAATCACAATACAGGGCAATCATACTAGTCAAATGAACTGGACTTTGGGGGTCAAACGTACTCAGGCACAGTACAGATCTGCCAGGGTGAGCATGCCCTTAGTGCCTCACAGGGAACCTCAACTCTCAGTAGAAACAGCACTCATGCTGCATACCATTGACCTAAGTGGTCAGAAGCTGGAGCTGAGAATGACATCACACCCAAGTTAACGACTTTCCAGTACAAATTACAAAGCCATTGTTAGTAATACCAGCTGATAATGCCTTATGTGATGTTTTGCGCATGCAAACACTGTAGCAACATGTGCGCAGATAGCGGTTGGACAGCACTGTGCTTATGGCCAATTTAATGAGACACGAATAAGGCATAAGTGTTAATAAACAGTACATAACTACAGCTTTCACTTCTATTAATCTAGGGCTCGGCCATCTTGAATTCTGAGATCAAAGTTGCAGAGGTTCTTCCGACTTCCCCAGTCGGAACTCCGGCTTCAGGGGGCATTCCAGTTGAAATTTCTGACTACGAACTCGGAAATTCCAACTTCCCAGCTCAGATGGAATGCAGCTCATACGACAGACTTCCTCACATACCTCAACCTCAGAGAAACTTATGGTTGAATGTTAAAATTAGGAACAGAATGACTATTTTATTGTATAACCAACGCTAAGCATTCATTTATTCACGCGTATCCTCCTTATCGAATTAATCATTATTTGATTAACAGGCAGAGTCAATCAAATATCACACAAAATCCCAATGAATCTTCTCAAACCAAAAGGTATATAGTTGCACTTTCAAACCACTTGAGACAAAGGCAATTTCAACAAATCAACAGAATAAGTGCTGCAAAGAAGCACTTTGAACAATAATTTTATATTATTTCCACAAAATTAGCACTAGGGGGCTACTTCGAGCGCATGCATATTCAGCTGAAAAAAGGTCATTTCGGACAGACTACAGAAGGGGTGTCAAACTCCAGTCCTGGGGGGGGCAGAGCCCTGTGGAGCTTAGTTCTTTCCCTGTTCCACCACAAATGATTCAGCTCAAGAGCTGTGCTGTAATTAGCACAAGAAGTTGAATCAGGTGTGTTAAACAAGGTTGAACCAAAAACTGTGCAGGGCTCCGGCCCCCCAGGACTGGAGTCTGACACCCCTGGACTACAGGATTTCGCTGATCATGAAAGGCATCAAAGATGCATTTTTTTTCCTGCACTAACAATCAACATAGACCTGAGACGATTTATGGATGCTTGGATGGCTAAGCAACCCACAGGCAGGATGCGGGAGCTGTCCTTAGTCCTACGATGTGGCAAGCATGTCATTTACACCAAACCAAAACAAGAGGGCAGTTCTAAGTGCAGCAATCCCAAAGTAAGCTGTATACTCAGCAGTCAACTAATTTTTCTATAAGTTCAGATGCAGTGCAAGTGCTAAATTAGGGCAGGGCTGAAACAAGTTTTACATTTCTGGTGAGAGCTGCCAAGCTGTGACAGGCTAGGACAGCGCACACAGACAGGGCGTTGTCAAAGGGTGTGGCCTAATGTGACAGACTACATGTTACATTCGCAGAGTTCAAAGACAGCGAGGGCAGGACTCACGTTTCTGTTCCATCTCTCTCATCTCCTCTGGTGGGACCCTGAGCTTGTCGATGTGGTCGCGCAGGACGCTGGCCCACTTGCGTAAGGACTCCATGACAGTCCATGGCCGGGACATGTCGGCCACCAGCACGGCCAGTGTGTCCTTTAACGAGTCTGCTGATACAGCAAACTTTAGCAGACCTTTGTGGTAGAGGTCCCCATCCAAGATCCACACATTACAGCGTGTTAGATCTGCAGAGGAGAAACATAACAGAGACAGATCAGCATCTGCATTTATTGTCCAGGTTAACGTTACTTCTTCAGAGGGGTGGAGATTATGATGCTCAAACAATGCTCAGCCCCTCAGGCAGTGCAAGCGCCATCTTCATGGGCTTCAAAGCGAAAGAGTTATTCTTTATGAAGAATTCAGATACTTACCGTCTCTGTCTTCATCGTGGACACTCAGGTACAAATACTCAAGCCCCCTCCCTTTTTTAATATGTTCAATCCCTTGCAGCTTCGCCATGATCGTCGTCTTGCCCGAGCCATCTTCCCCTAGGGAATTGAAAGATACACATGCCAGTAAGAATCATGTCACGGCACGTTATTCTCTCTGGGAATTATATGTAATGGAGATACTCATTGATGCAGTTGTGCAGAATTCCACCTGAGAATTGCCTGGGCGCAAAACATCCGCACGTTTTTATATTAAGGCAACTTCAAATAAAATACCACCTTCGGGTAGAACTAGCAGGAAAATGGAAATGCACAGCAACCAAAAGTAACCAGCTGCACGGCACAGTGCATGTTTTATGAAAGAGAGCATTTGCTATATTTGGCCGGTGACTGATGCTCACCCTTGTTTACTGTACGTCATGTGGGAGTCATTCTACATTGTTAATAAACAGGCGAAAACGGATCGAGATTCTAACACGCTGCACATTATTTTCAAAAGTCTCTTCAAATCCTGTCCCGAGGTCTCTTCATTGTAAGCGGGCTTGTCTTCAGACAGATCAGAGGTCTGGTTTCAAGCACTAAAAGGATATTTATTCCTATTTTTGGAACATTTGTGAAGAACAGACCTCAGTCAACACACAGAGGGCCTGTCACAGATTTAAGAATTTAAAATGAAACCCTGTTAGCGCAGAGCCTTCATTAAAACATACATGCGTAAACACAGAAAGACACTGTACCACACTAATACGGTTATGTTTTCAGCATCAGACAAAACGACATAATGCATAAACGGGCAGTGAAGAATACGGGAGTTACACTCACCGAAAACCAGTATGTTTTTCCCAGATGGCAACTTGGAACTGGACCTGGTGGAAACTTCGCTGAGAATAGAGGACCTAAGGGAAATGCGATCAGTTCCCTATATTAACTCATCATGACAGTCAGCATAATGCGCACGGCATTCACCAGTGTTGTACTTCCTGCAATTCTGACCAGTCTAAGCGGTTAGAAGATGGGTGGACAGTTCTGTATTAATATGCGGCTGCATAAAAACACTGTGGCAGTGACATATTTTTAATTGTTTGATATATATATATATGTAATCGTTAAGACAGCTATACACTCACCGTACACGATTTGATATCCTGCCTGCTCATCTTACAAATGAAAGACAGACACAGACAATGTGGATCCACGGCTTCCACGTCATAACAACGTGCAAGTCACGGCTCTGACAAGCAATCTGACATAGACGGCTATCACACAGTAACGCTAAATCAATGCATCGGATTATTAGTACTGTGATTATAAGATATTGGGGGGTGGGGGAATCAATAACATAAGTTTTTGTATTTTATAGCCACGTGCTGGCTAATAAGACGGGAACGCTTGTGGAAGTAACGATCTGAGTTTTTGTACTGCTCTAAATGGGACTCCGGGACCACTGCACTGTTGGCAGCATCCTTTCCAGACAGCTACCGTTAAAGAGATTAATTCAATCCAGCCATCAAACGCACAACAAAAACACACCGGGACCGTGACACTTCAGGGTCTGCATACAGTTCACAAGCTCCCACCACAGATTTATTTTAAAAGGAATGGGCTGTACATAGTAATACCATTTTTAAACAGTCTGCCAAATAGTTTGTAGCAACACAACCTTTGTTTGTTGGCTACCGTTTGGCAGACCCTCCCAAGCCGGCACTTGAGAGGAAATGCCATGTAGCCAAGAGTGACAAAAGTGAAACAGTTACATTGTTCACGATAAAAGAAATATGCAGCGCCTCAGCTAATTATTCTGACTTGCCATAGGTTCTGTCCTTCTTCTTCTTCATTATTTTCCAGGGTGTCACCAGCCCCGGGCGCGCTCAGGAGCTTCTTCTCCAGTACAGGAGCCATTTTGTTTCTGCAACCACAAAAAGAGGTGTCACCAAGGTGCCTTGGGGCCCCAGAGGAATTTGGGTCAGTCGTTAAATAAAATCATCCCGCAATATAAACGTGCAACACATGCGATTCATTTGACGCCGCCGAATTTGTCGAATTGCTTTGCTGCTTTTTAAAATTAAACCGTGTTGTTATATTCTGGTCAGGCATTGCGATAGACACCTCGATTCGTTGGCCTTAGGATGATATCATCCCAAGAAGCCAACGCAACCGCCCAAGATGAGGCGGCTAAACATTGTAGGAAAAAAAAATTGAGGAAGCCACATGGACCTCACCCTGATATAACAACACCGAGGACATCTGGTGGTCAAATCCGGAATTGAACTCTGATCTCATATTCGCAAGGGTGGGGCTCAAATAGGAGTGGTTCACTGTCAGAGACTTTTCAAAATTCCAAATCTGTACATATTCATATACAGCAGCGTACTTATCACAATAATAATAACAATATCCACTTAAATGCCGCCAATAACTTCACCGTAAAGTGCACGTCAGCACAGCTATATCTTGACAGTAACCATATTATAGTTATATTTAGAAATTGCGTGTTAGCATATAAGACTTACCATTATAGAGACGTTTGTGTCACACTCAAGGCTGTTTTTTTAACAGAACCTTATTTTAATCAGGGGCATCGGAAAGCGGGGGATAAGTTAGGACAATTCCAAGGGGTCCTGAGTGACTGTAGCCCTAAGGTATTTGGAGCACATTCCGACTGATCCGGGTTAGGGGCCCAATATAATATACTTTCATGGTGCCTAAAATCTTTAGTGGCACCCCTGATTTTAATAGATACTTAGTTATTTGATTTCTTTGATTTAGTTTAGCAGTTACTTGTCTTCAAGGGCATGAATTCTTTCCAATTAAAATCTTGTTTCCTAACATAATTGATCCCAAAGCAAAACCTCTGAATCTGACATCAACCGTCCTCTTTGTACATTAGATTAATACTCCCTGTTTAAACTCTCAGATTTAAAATCTTTCCATGACCCAAAATAAGCAATATAAAGACTGCTATCTTGCAGTGCCCCCAGTGAGTCAGGATTTATTTAAACAACTCTGTCCTATCAACATTGGCAATTTTACAGAGGAACTGTACCCCTTGATCATCAGATGAAAATGCTATTTGACCATTAAAGTTGGGGGTAAAGTTAGGACTAAAAGTGAAATGGGTCCAAAAAATTTGCCATATAATTAGACTGGTATGGGGGTGTAAAATCTCCAATGGGCCACCCCCCTCCTGGCAAGCGAGAAAAGTCTCTGCACAGCATTGATCTGGGTGAGTGACTGGTTGGGCTCTCTCACCTTGCACCCCCTGAGAGAGAAACCTAGTGCTGCCTGCACCTTTCACCTATCATGCTTCATATATCTTTGCTCTTACAGGTTAACCCACAAAACCTATAGTCTGGGACACCCCCTTTCCCACACCCAGCTCTGTTTATCCACTCCTTCACGTCCTCACCTCCCTTATGGTACAACACATTGCCACAGAGATAAATGTGCACAGACTGAGGAGTTTTAAGGTGGCTGCCCTTTTACAGCTAAATAAATGTTTATGGCATATATTTCCAAACGCTGATGTGGCTACATAGTGTTACAGATGCTTTCTATATATGTTCCTGTGATGGGAAGGTCGCTGATTTCAATCCTATAGTTGGCAGAGTGATTTTACCATGGAGCCTTGAGCAAGGTGCTTAAGCCCCAGTTTCTCCAGCAACTGGCAGATCCTGCTGTCTCAATTGTATGCCGCTTTGGGTGAAAACATCTGTTAAGTGAGTAAATGCCACTTATATTAAAGATAGCAGCTATGCAAATACCTGTAACAATAGCCAGGCATCTAGTGATTGCTAGATTATTATCAAGGACAATTTTAATAATTTCTAGACGTATTAATGTATCTGCCAGTAGACCTGATGAATGGATGGATAGACAATGTATCTGAGTATGACACTATATCACCATCTGGTGGTATAACTGAGTTTTGCCTCAGAAATTGAAGATAAGGCAGATATTGACGCTTTGGGCAGTGCTGTAATAATCTGTAATATGTTAAAACATCCCCTTCGTCTTTCCACAGACAATATATGCGTTTTTGTCTGTGTAGTTCATTTTCACACATTGATTACAGCATAATCTAGTAATTTGGATGCAACAAAGTCCAGTTGAGTAGTACAATAATTAGCACTGTTGTTTCCTACATACTAAGTCTAGGGTTTAAATCCTGCATGTATAGAGTGTGCACATTCTCCATGTTTGTTTTTTCTTAAATAAATTCAGTTAGGTGAACTGGTGTCTCTAATTTTCCCATATTGTGTGACAATGTGTCCTGTGATGGACTGCCATATCCCCATCCATGATGTTAATTAAAATTTTGACCACAGTAAGCACAGAGGAGATAACTCAGTATATCAAAATACTAACTACAATTGTACCCTTAAACCTGATTTTAAACACAGTTACTTAGTTGTTGATCCAGCTCTTGTGATATGGACAGTCTTGCCTCCATCACTTCTATAATCTGTAAGGTCAGAAACACATAAAATAACTTTTGACATGTATCATTTACTCAGCTCACAAATAACTTAATCCTCTTGTGTATTTATAAAACTGGAAGACTGGTAAATGGGACTTGAAACCCATGTTGCAGAAGATAATTCATCTTAGTCTGGGACAATTAGCATGTGAAAAAGAAAAGCAGAGCCTGAATGTGGTTTGTAATTAATGCTAATATTGGAGGCAGACACTTTCTCACACCTGGCCCACATTTTAAATGCAGGATTGGCTGATGGGGCAGCTGACAGCTGAGACAAACCCCATCATTACAGTTCCTTAGGGCGCTGCCATTTGGCTGTGGGTTTCCATGGTTACCGGCTTAAGGTTGCTAGCAATGTCTCCCGGGACGTGACAGCATGGACAAAATTTCAAGTCACGCCAGTGTGCATGAAACTTGACCATCCAGCAGAGTCCCAGGGGCAGAAAGAAGACCAATACAGACACTGCAACAAAAAGAGTTAAAAAGATTAAGAAGTGTCAGTGGAATTTAAATGCTGCTCTCATCTGGGGTTTTTTTGGCACGCAATTGACTTTCAGAAATAACACAGCAGTAGCTGAAAATGACCAGCTTTGCACGTGTAGATGAGTATGTGCCCAAAGACCTTCACAAGTCGCCAATCCATGCAGATCTTTGACCACAGATTGCATGAAGACCTGGGTTATTGTACATATTGCATTTTATCAGTGCCCTTTTATTTTCCATTTCTCCCTGGCAATTAAAATTTTCTCTTGACGCCCCAAGCCAAGCATCAGTTTGCCAGACAGCAGTTCACAGCTGAAAGGTTACGAATCCGCAGCCTTTACTGTGGAACATCAAGCCAGGAAGTAATGTACACGCAGGTACCTGAGAGCATTCGAACAGGGCCCCGAGTCTCCTGCTTGTCTACATCAGTGCCCGTATATAGGGAATAATTTACATTTTACACCACAAGAAAAGGATTCCAAAGTTCAGCTGAAGAAATGCCACAGATTGGTGCCATTTCATTCACAATAGATGGGTCACTAGTTGCAGTATAAGATAAGAGAGGGTTAACTCATTCATTAAATGATAAACAGATGGTACAGATGCTCTTCATAATGAGGACATGTAACAAAATAGCGCGTCTTCTTCGTGCACAATAATGACATTAGGACATCGTTTCTGGGAAAATACTCATTTCTGTCTGATAAGCACCCGTTCGTATTTTTTTTTCTGAATTCACATCTCGTGCTTTACTGTACTATATTTATGACAAAATTAGATTTAAAAAAAGTAGTTCATGTTTTATTAGGGAAATCGAAGCCGAAGTAAGGAAAGTGTATCTTCACAAGACTAACGCTAGAGGCCACTCTTTAAAAAGTTTCCATTCAGGTCAAATTTATTATAACTTTCACTTTGTTCTAATTAATTATTTAACATTCCTTTACTTTTGTCTAAAATTTAAGCCTAAAAATTCAGTCTAATGCACAATATGACCAAACAGCAGAACAACATAGCCATTCTGTAGTCCAAGTATTGACAAAATTTTGTTCACAAATTTTAATAAAACCGTAACAAATATATACGAGTGTCCTTAGTAACATTTGTCAATAATAATCATTAACTCCTATGTGATCAGCAGACCATGAAGACCAACCCATCAGCATGGTGATTAAAATTCTCTGAAACGCAGCAAGTTGCTGAATTTCAGATCTTATTTTTTCACCCCATATTATTCTTCTATTGGCCTAAATAACAAATATTTATTAATTATTGTCGAAAAGTAACCTAGTCAGAAAACTGTCATCCGAACAGGTGTCGCAATCAGGAGCGGTGGTGTAAGTTTAGTCTCATATTTGCTTCCAACGCAATCACCATAAAACAGTCCAAGCTACTTTTCTTACACAACGCTATAAACAAACAAATGAAATAGAAAATGAGCGGATTTCACCAATTTTGTACTAGCTGAGCTGGTAACTGGTAACAGAAGTCATACAACTTGCATTTGCCGGAAATACGATTATAAAAACAACACCGAAAATGTTAAACAAGAACAAATTGATATTTATCGGAAACATGATTAAATACCTCAATCGTACCATCAGAGTTTTCTACCTACATAGTATATTTTCCTGCGAGACACTAATCATATTTTTCGTCCTAGTTTGCTACCTTTTTTTATTTGAAATGGGTAGGGATTACTAGTGAACATTATTAGAAAACGTGGAATTTCCACACACCACGTTTTGTGGCGCTTAAAAAGAGGCGCACGGCAGTGTTAAGAAAGTTCGAATTAAAATTAATTCGCTTTACATGGAAGTCAAAGGAAAATTGTTGCTATAGTGACGGTTTAATGGAGTGGGGGGTAAGAGGGGCATTCTTCCTTAAAGGAATAAACCCCGTTTCATTTAGAGAAATATGCAGTACGGAGAGGAAGGGGAGGGGAACTGAGAGGCCAGTGGGCAGGACCGCTCCTGATTGCGACAGATGTCTTACAAAAAGCACGTTTAAGAGGAGGAGGGGGGTACTTTGCTGGGTTAAAAAAACGCAGTCCCACATCATACCTCGGGGAGTGCGAAAAGCAGGGAGAAGCTGTCAGTACCCAACCTGATCTTAGTTCAGTTTGTGCTCAGCCTTGGAAGGTGGTGGACCAGACCTTCGACTTTCCTTGCCGACTGAATCCATCGCATCAGCAAGCCAGGTTTGTCCATCATTCAACATGCATTTCAAATTAAAGTGAAAAATACATTTGCTTAAACTCGCACTTTTAAACTATAGTGTTACAGTGAAGGAGCGAAACTGCAGAAATTTAATTTAGCGCTTGGGCGAGCTGCCCTTTGTTCTTGATGAGTACATAGACATCCTTTAAAAACCCATTACTATTTTTACCAATTCAGCAATTTAAAAACCCAAACTGTAATACCGAATATTGTTTGATTTTTATCGGATGGAATGACAATATGTTTTTTTACATGACTAAAACGATTCACTGACACTTTTCTGAATGAAGTAATATTTCATTAGGATGTACTGCATCCTGTAAGATATATAATTACTAATTTTAACATGCTGAAATCGTAATGGTGTATTTATGTATAGGCATTGATAAAGTATCGTTAAATGGATTAATATTTCTAATTTGTCTTAACGAGTGTGACCATGATGAAGTGTAGCGCTCATTGTATGAACCATGCTTCTGAAATGTAAGAATAGAGGAACAGTTTGGGGTCTCAGGATGACTGCAAATGAACCGTGCACATGGCTGTAAGCGACTAGCTGTGGAAGTGTCTTTTTTTCTCCGTGCATTGGCCATCGTGCGAATACTTTCGAAGTAGTCCAACGTATTGCTTGTCTAGCAATGTTTTCGCGAAATATTCCCTTTTATGCGGCCAAGTTTTACACTGCTAATGCTTTTGGAGCATTTGGTAGCCGGTGTACGTGTTCCTAAACAATAAAATCCGGGAGGGGCAGCAGTGGGTGTTGGGTGGGGGCTGGTTGGTGCTAAAGACGTCCTGGCGTTTTCTTTTCTTTTTTTTTTAAACAGATCTTTCTTATTTATATCACCCCTCATGTTGTTACTCTGGTTAGAGTAAGTGTTGATTCAGCAGTATTGGTAGGTAATTCTGAAATTAATTCCTCTTTTGATGATTGTACAGCAGGAGATCACTTTCAGGAGGTGTACCACACTACTGAAGACAGAACCAGACCTCGGTCCCAGGACTGTGCAGTTGTATTTTAATACATAAATTTTTTTTGCAATTGTCACCATTTCATGGATAAATCATTGTTGATTTAAATTAAACCGATTTATGCCACTCTACTGCGTTGAAATCCATCCAATTACTTAATTGAGATTATTTTGGAACGTGAAAATTGCCAGGCATGCGAAAACCGGTTGCGTTGAGTTACCAAAGCTGCTTTTGCCGTTACCGCATAATATAAATCAGCGTCCGGCTGCACCTGTGACGCTCAGCAACTCAATTGCCCCGGTGCAGCACTATGGACAGCGCCCATTGTAATCAGGCCGGCATCTTAATGCGGATCGCACCTTCCACGTGACGACAAATTGATTATTGGAGCATCATGATCATGCGTCATGCTGGGTGCCACCTTTGGCAGTTGGATATTTGACACAATCCACTTTTCCTGACGTGTTCACGTGGTTTTTCATATATTTTTAAAGCCCTTACTAGAAAACCCTTGTCCTTTGTACTTAACCGTTTTCTGGCATGTAATTGTAGAATAACTACTGCACCACATTATGTATTATGTCTCAAACATGCAGCATAGTATTTACCATTTTGAATATGATATTGTGACTGTATGCTGTTTTTTTTTTCAGATAAATTCATCCATATGTCCAGATATATTCTTGGGCCATTAATTTATTTCTAGACAAATGTCATTCAGAAGGCTTGAAATAGGCTGTATGTACCAGTTCATTTTCCTAGAAGCCCTTGTGGCTGTATGGTATGTGCTGGATTATGTGATCTTACAGTGCAGTATTCATCTAGGTTCCCATGGTACCCATAAACCTCTTGTAGAACATGACAGACAATCTCCAAAATGAAAATAATATTCCAGAGTGGGCTGTCCTTAAACAGTGGGCTATGGCAGCAGGCCAGCACAGCATTTTCTGAATTCCGCTTTGCTATTTAAATGATCTTGTACTGCTGTATAGCAAACCAAATATTCATCAAGCTATTCTTGTTTCATTTGCCTTTCTCATGGGGGCAAGCCTTGTCACCATTACTAATTGTAGCTTAATTATTATAGGACACACCATGGGAGGCAAGATAAGTAAGAAAAAGAAGGGGTATGATGTCAACGACACAAAAGAGAAGCAGGATGGGGACGCCCACAACGTTGAGACCAAGTCTGCAACCCTACTATCAGAGCAGATAGATGGCACAGTCGAGGCTGACAAGCAAGCCACCGTGGACGATTCTGCTGAGTCCACAGTGGAGGCTTCTACGGTGTCTCAAGAGGTTGTGCCATCCCAGGCTCCAGCAACGGAAGGCACCCAAGTAGAAACGGATGCAGCTCAAGAGAAAACAGCGGCAGTGACGAAGGAAGCAATTCCATCAGTTCCTGTCGAGACACAAAAGCCAGAAGAACCATCCAGTGGGTCAGAGCTGCAAGTAAGCTTGGAAGCCCCTGCATTGAAAAAGGCAGATGAACCAAAAGTAACAGAGGAGGTGGTCACCCTTTCTCCGCAAGCCCCTGAAACTCAAGTCATTCAGGAGAATCCTGCTCCCATCATATCGCCTCCTCCTGCTGATGTTGTGGTTGAGCCGGTTTCTAAGGAATTGGACACAAAGCCTCCAGTGACTACACCTGAGACAAGTGCTCAAGTCAAAGAAGCTACTGCAGAAACGACAGTGATACACGAACCCATCAAACAAACAGAAGCAGATATTCCAGCAGAACAATGTACTGCTGTGACAAACGAAGAGGCCGCAGGAACCAAGCCCACCATAGAGTCAGAGACAGTCCCACCAGGGACAGTCATGCCATCAGAACCAGATACCGTTGAGAGGGAAGTGAGTACAACACAGAAATCCACCAGCGACTCAGAGACTGTTACTCCATTAGAACAAGTTTCTGTTGTGGAAGTCAGTTCAGTACAGAAGTCCACCACTGAGATAGAGACTACTACTCCATCAGAAAACGCTGCAGGAAAAACTGTGGATGTGACCCCAGTACAGAAATGCACTGTGATTCCATTTGAACAAGCTTCTGTTGAAACTGTGGGTCTTACCACAGTGCAGAAACCAACTGCAGAGACCATTATTCCATCAGACGCTCTCGAGACTCGAGAAGAATCTGTTATTTGCGAGACTACAGAATCTCATGCAAACACAGTGGAAGAACATGCTACGCATACTGAAATCTTGGAACCAACACAGGTTCCTCCACCTCTGCCAGAGGAGCTCCCTGAAGTCACAACAACAGATGAGGATAAAACAGCTGAATCCACTGAAACAAAACTAGAGGCGGAGGTCAAAGACAAATCTGACGACGGTTTTGTGGGTTCAGAGCCTGAAAATGTTGACATAGGTCTAAGTTCACAAGTAGATGTGCCAAGCATTGCTCTAAATTCAGAAAATGCAGAGGCTGTAGTGACAGAGGTTGTTCCAGAGATAGTTATTTCTGAGTCAGTTTCTACCAATGAATTCCCAAGTGATGAAGTGAAAGAAAGTGTGGCTGAGAAAGAGGTCATGGAAAGTGCAGCAGAGGGACATGACCAAGAACCTGTTGTCCCGGCTGTGGTGCCAGAGGTGAACGCTCAAGTGGAAGCACCTGAAGATGTGCCAACAAGTGACAGTGGTACAGCTCTGGTTGAGGAGTTAAAGGTGGAGAATGGAGAGCATGAGGGTCTCACACCTGAGCTGAATGGGGAGACTAAAGCTGCCAAATCAGTTGTTGAGACGTCACAAAACGAGGAACGTGTCAATGGAATCAGCTCCCCTGATGGATCCCCCAAAGAGGACCATGTAAAAGACATCTGTGACCTGAAGAAGGACTTGACTGCTGACACTGAGGTCCCCACAGTCATCGGAGACATGGCTTCAGCCATAAACGCGACAACGAATGAGGTTGACTTAGTCTGAAGAACTGACACAAGCATAAATGTTGATGACATGCATATTTAAAGGTGGCACTAGCTGCTTAATGGATCATGGAAATGCTTGCAATAGCTGAACTAAAGAATTTTTGGCCCACAAAAAATGAAACAGAAATGCTCCAGAGTCTGCAGTTTATGGATAATAAGCAGAATGACTGACAAACAAAACAGGACAGCAGAAAATAACATTACATAATTTGGACAGTAGCCCTTTAAATAACTAAACGACTAACAAATGTATTTGTGCTGCATCTAGACTTTCACATATTCTTACTTTAACTGTTAAAATGACATGCTGTGGAACGACCGGTAATGGAATGCTCATTTTAATTAAATCACTTGGTCTCTAAGAATAAAAAATTTTTACCTTAAAAATGTGCATTCAGTGACTAGCACAATTCACTGTATAACACATTTTATAAGCAGATATTGGAAGCTGGCATATATACCCTTAAGGCAGAATTACAGTGACTAACCCTACACAACTGACTGCGTCTCAACAACACTGAAATAAAAACCTACCATTTACATACTTCATACAATCCTTTTATCAAAACATGATTTAGTGCTATCCTCAATGATTTTTCATAAGAATAAATGGCTGAACTTATTTTCTTATATATCTATTATTGTTCTGCCGCAAAATTGCATCACTGAAAACTAATTTTACATGTTTAATTGGTGAATTGTGACTTTATAGAAAAGCCTATTTCTATGGCAACACACACACAACCTCCTCTTCAGACTGGTAGGGTAGGGGGGAAGGGGAATAGATTGTTTTGAGGAAACGGTTTATGGGGGAGGGGACAGGGTTGGAAGGACAAGCTCTTCTATGAGGCATGGGCAGACTAATGGTGAGCTCTTTCTGGTCTTCATAAATATCAGTCCCAGGGTGATGTGTCAGGCTATCAAGACATCACAGATTCCAAGGGACATGAAAAAGGCTTAACCCATTGTAGGGCACTAATTTAATTTAAATACTTGGAAATTCAAAATTTCAACCCTAGAGTGTTATTGGAAGATATTACAAGACTTTTTTCTATTGTGACTTTTTTATGTTGCAAATCAAGGTCAACAAAGCCACCATATATGGTTCCTCACCAGTATAGGGTAATAATTTCACACGGCTTCCCATCACTCTGCACCAGTGGGGGTGGGGGTGGGGGTGGCATGAGTTCTTTCACAAGCACAGTTACCCATAACAATACCCATACATTGGCCTGAAGGACTGACTGATACACAAGAGCTTGAATCCCTTCAAAAAGAGAAAGGTGGTATCTAAACCAAGAGAATATCTACATCCCTGTGCTTGCCTGTGTATCAAGCTTCTCTGGACACAGAGCCATAAATATTACTGGAGGGTTTACAGGGGAGGGGACAGCGATGTAGATTTATGAGAGAAGAACGTTCCACTCAGCCCCCCCCCACAAGGACTCAGGAAGAACTACTCTAGTCTTCAAGGGCTTGGACAAGCACGGTAAATATTACGATTATTGCCGTTGCATTTCACACGCTAGTTATTGAAATCACTCCGGTCCAAATGACGTAACCTTCTGGGGGAATGAGTGACAAATGAATCAGCAGTAAGCACTGATGACGCACCAGGAACCAAATATGCAAGAGTTAGGGACAGTGAAACACTGCTTGACACCCATCATCCGACATAAAGCCTATTAAGTAAGTAAGCAGTGTCTGACAACTGATGCATTTGTGTAGCTGTTGAACCGAAGAACAACCTTTTTCACGTTTATTTTTGAACAAGTGGTCACTGAACTTCAAACACAACCATCTTAAATGCAATTTTTGCAGTATGTTACTCTTAATAGTCAAAAAATTAGGTTTGCCTTGAACATATTTGAGAGAAAAAAAACTACTGAATAATTACACATTCAACTGCAGTTATTAAAGCTTTGGTTCTAGTCTTAGTTACGTGAGGTGTCCACAGCCAGCTGTTGAGCATTCTGAAAAAGATCAAAGAACAATCAGTGTTACGCTACCTATAAAACTTAATTTAAAGACATCCCAAGCAGTAACAAAAGCCAGCATATTTAGCCACTTGGTCATATTTAGAAAAGCTTCATGTTAATCCTATCTGACATGCTTTATGAATTTTTGGTGAGGGAATCATGAAAAAATTATGAAAGGCTCCAGTGATTATGTAATCAATGGCCCTAGTTAAAACTAAATATTAATTTTTAATCAGCCTTTCCTTGTGTTAAAACTTACTTTGAAACAACAACAAAAAATAGAAAGGGACACAGATGGGAATCTTGCCTGCAAGCGACGGTATTTTTTTGCCAAATCCACGTTGGTTCTCCCATTCTGGAAGGGGTAGGACCACAGTATGGAGTTCCAAGAGGGTCCTAGCCTCCTCACTCCATCCATTAGGTACTGGACTTCCTCCTCCGTGAAGTCCTTCCTCTCTCTACGTTGAGGACACTCAGCACTTGGGACCTTGAAGATAGCAGAGTCACGCTTGATTTAAGGTGCCCTCATCAGTGTGGCTGCGACACTACAGCACCATGTCCTGTTTCACACTTACGTTTATTTTATTGGCAAAGCAGCACAGGTGGCCCATACATTTCACATGATTATTTTATAACTCTATTACGTGCAGTTAAAGTTGCTTTCTTTCTTAAACAAGATATATTTACCCGGTATGTGTTCCCAGACTCTCGCTCCAAGTCTTTCTTGGCGGATGACAAGTGCTCCTGGTTTACCCGCTTATCTGCATCAAAAAAGAAGTGTACACCGTGACAACCAAACGAAAAAAAAAAACCCATCTATATTAAAGACGCCTCTCCTCCCATCCCCCTCCCCCCACCCCCAAGCCAAGCCCTGGGCTAATGGGTATCAGCTGGCTACAAGCCAATTGGATCATTCATTATTTATGCAGAGGGGTCAGGCTATTGGCTAGAGATACAGTTGAGATTTTGTTGCCGTCACCCTAATGGCTTTTTTGTAACAAAGAAATTCCCCCCCCCATTCGCATTCATCCAAGCTAAACAGATATTCCCATACCTTCTCAAAAAGCCAACAGACACCCAGGGAAAGTGAATTGTAAGTAATATTTTCAGTAATGAAGCCGTTCGTCGCTTTTTTTTTACTATAAACTGCTATCTGGCCACATTTGCCGGAGAATCTCCCCCTCTGAGAATCGTGGCCGGCTCGCTAGGCGATTCAGCGCCGACAATGAGCAAAGACTACGGGTGCCAATTAGGGAGCAAAGGCAGTTAAGATCCATATTGATTTCTGGGTTAGTTTAATAGCCACACGCGGCCTGTGGCTTTCCTCTACATAATGCATTTATTGTCGGAACCTGTGGTGCAGAGCTGTGCGCGCTCTCAAAGGACAGCACCCCCGTGAGAGTGCCGAGGCGGGCTCTCAGCATGCCGACAGCGGCCCTCTGGAAGGGCACCCGACCCCCACCTCCCCAGCCATCAGAGGGAGCAGAGGGAGAAAAACTGAATTTAACAGACAGTCAATCATTCCGGGCCATTATTTAAAGTCAGGGAGACGGTAAAGGACCCATAGGATCTTCCATCTTTTCAGAGCACATAAACAGGTTCGAGAGTGAGGAGCTTTGTTAACTGCATTATATATTTTGTTTTTAAGAACATGGTGTAATGAATCTGGACCACCGGCTCCATTTACTGGTTCCATGAGGCATGGCTGAGACGAATGACCACAGCAAATTCATAGGTTAAATACAGAGACGATTCACGGAAGTCCTCTCTTGCTACTCGCATTACTTACTACAGCTACAACGGCTGCCTGGAGACATAAATCTGGTCAATTGTGCAAATACCCCAGGTGTGTTTGACTGATAGGCATAGATTCAATATATGAATTACAACTATGGAGACCTGACCTGAAAAAAAAAAGCCTGCCAAGAAAAATCAATGTCATGAAAGGTTGCAATATGCTATCCTTATAACGAAGCAACATATACAGACAATTACCCTGAAGAAACCACATATGCAATAAATTAACATTTAACTTAAGATTATACACCTATACATTATACACCAACCCTTTCACATTCATGGTTTCAGTCATTCGTGAGCTGGCCATGATCAATAAAAGAAATATTTTTGGAGCTGGTCAAAAGATCACAGAAATATGCAACCAAAAACATTACTGAAAATGATTTGGAACACTTAAAATCATATCATATATAAATATTAATAATACATAATACTTGTTAGTGTAAGTGCGTACTATAACTTTCATATTTAAGTCCTGGCTTGGGTACACAGGGCATCTTTAATTGTCTCGGCAAACAGCCTCCCTGACGTGTTAGCTGTCTTTGTGCCCATTGCATCTCTCTCGGGAACTTGTAAACGTTTCATTGCCGTTAATTTTACATTTTTAATAATGAGTCCAAACTGTATTGCTCACAGTGCATACAGCAGTAACTTTGTACATACAGGGGCATAATTTAGATGGTTAGTGTATTATATAAAAAGGACGACAGGAAATGATAAAGTAATCCGAGATGTAAAGTGTACAGTACAGTACTATTTATTTAGGAATTAGCAATAAATGGACTTTTTATATTATCGTTCAGGCTAGCTGACTGTTATAGGTTGAGGTTAGCAGGGCTCAAGATTGTTCGCAAATTTTCACATTTTTGGGGATCTTCTGCCCCTAATCCATGCGAATGTGAAGGGGTTACTCTATTAACATATCATAAAGAATTACTGTGTAAAGTAGAGCAGTATACGTCTGTTCAAAGACAAAGTGTGCAAAAAATACAATGACAATTACAACAGCAGCACTATTCGAAACAATTTAAAACACCCTACATTACAGGGGAAGTCATTCAGGCTAATGTAAAAGCACCCATTCCAATAAGTGAAAAAAAGATTAACCCTTGTCTCTGGTATTTTAAGTCCAGGAGAAGCCAATTGTCCACCTCAAGTGCACATTCGATGACCTTGCATATTCAGAATGCGGTGGCGACGGCTGAATCACAGGCTGCGTCACTTAAGGCTGCTGTGCTGGGGGGGGGGGGGGGGCTGTCATAGTGAATTATTTATACATGAAGGCAATGGCGGTGGGTCACTGCAGCCACATAACAAGCAAGAAAAAGCTTGAGGGCAGAGAGATGAGGGCAAGGAGGAGAACAGAGGGTGTTGAGATTGGGGATGGCAACTCAATGCTAAAAAATTATGAAAAATTTGTTAAAAGGTGCAAGAAGAAAGAACTAAGGATGGAATCAGGAGGACCACCCTCTGTCCTCCACAGACTGGGGAGTGAGTATCGTTCACAGGTGGCTAGAACACTACCCCCAGGTACGTCTAGCCACAGCATATGCCAGCAAATGGACTGGAGAACAGTACGGCCATTCACACAACGCAGAGCACAGAACCCGCCCACTACACTGTGGCTATGACACTCAAGGGGGGATTCTTTACTTTACTACCATAAATAAAGGCTTTTGTTTCCCAGGTGTATTTAGCTGTATTTGCTCATGTACGGACACAAAAAGTGAAACGAGGTAAGAGATATGACAAGTATTTACAGACATTCTTCTGATCCATCTTGCTTATCTTTCCCTGCATCGCGACCCCCTGTAGCAAGTCAAATCAAAGGGCTGTTTGTTTAGCGACCGGACCTGACGGGGAGCACAGCTGCAGCAAAAATACCTACCCGTTCCGAAGGCCCACATTCCCACAGTTCAGATGGACAGATTCTGTCATACTGAAGACATGATAAGTAGCTAACGGCTATAGCATGCAACAGAAACAAATACTAGCACCTTTGTTACACATGAGATGAACTCATTCACCCTGAACCATTGCATTATTAGGCCCAAAGGTATGAGCTCTCAAATCAAGTCATACAGGAAGTCATACAGGACAGAGAATGAAGCAATAGTTACCTTGAGTATTCTGAGGTTCCTTAAGAGGAGTCAGAGATATACCTGCAAGAAAAAGAAGTCCGTATGATAATTTAGAGGAGAAACAAGTTTTCCACTAGTGTGCCAAACAATCAGGCTCAAGTCATTTGACATACCATATCAAAATTCCTCATACACATACACTTGGCGAGAATGAAACAGATTCTGATTCTGATCTTGTTTTTATCACTACAACAAGGAACCTGGACCAAGGTGTTTATTGAAAAGTGCAGATGAAGGAGAGCAAGAAATATAAAAGGAAATAAATGTAAGCTTTGTCTTTCCATGTCAATATCGGAGTATGTTCTCAATTTCCATCTTTAGCAGCTACTTGAAAGGCCAGGACATGTGTGTGAGAACAGTTTGCATGTTCTCCTCATGCTACACACGTTTCTTCCAGGGACTCCAGTTTCCTCAACTTAAGTTAACTGAAATCTATGAAATGCTTGTAATGTGTGATTATGTGCGTGACTGTTTGCGTGTATCTGTGCCTGCGATGGACTGACATCCTGTACTGGATGCTCCCCCAGGGCTTCGTAGTAGATACAGACAATCATTAAAGTAACAGAAATGAAGTTCCTAAAACAACAGAATAAGGTGAAATGGACATTGACAATTCCTATACATAAATTAAATACATAAACCTTAAATATAAATGGGAACAGCCTAATTAATCGATGTATATACAATAATATGTACGCTAATCAATACAAGGACTTAGCGATTCACCAGATTTCAAAACAAAGGAAGAGAAACAGAATAATTTTCAGGATTAGTAACTATTACACATTATTTAGTACAGGATAAATAACTTCTCAGTTTTTCAATAAAAAAAAAAAAGACAAAGCATTTTTCAGCATTTTTGAACCACTTATACAGTGGGCCCAAAACCATCATGGTTCTTTCTGGGCAGGTATGTACAGCACGATAAGCCGAGGCTTTCAAGGCGGACGATGGCCATTACATGGCATATCTGTGCTCCTCCAAGGTGTCCTTGGAGAACCCCAGTTGTTCAACGGTGTCAGATTTGGACCTGTAAGAGTGGAGAGAAAACGGTCAGTATTACGCGTGGGCAGAAGAGCATATGTCCCACGAAACATGTTTTTCAACGTCGAGTTTGTGTCGAGGCTCTTCCCCAGTTGCACACAGTTCTGCTGGCTCAGGCAGTGCGGGAAGTGGGGGCTGGCAGCCGAGGCTGTCGCATGTCCTCCCCACGCAATGCCCACACAGCCATATCCATGGCGACAATGGCGTGGGTGCAGTTCCGGTTTTGGCACATTTTGGCATTGTACATCTGTGGTTGGGCCAAATGCCTCTCAGACCTAAAGGTAGGCGACTTATTCCACTTTTTATAAAGGTAGGATTCTGCACTATTGTAAAGGCTCACCATAATCGGACTAAGATTCCTATAAGAATGTCTGAAATTGTTTTTAAAATAAGTCCTCATAAGAGTTAGACCCAAACAAGTCGAAATTCCCCCAGTCTGTTTCCTCAAGATGCATTTAAACCACTCTACAACAGATTTCTACCGTGAGTTTACCATATGAACCCTCTCCCCGATCTCATCCACACACACACACACACACACACACACTCATATCAGAGGTGCTGGTAAGCTGCCTGATATGCTTTGGCTGGCAGTGCTGGCAGCAGGCTAATAGCTAATAAGATATTTCAAGGTCAGAGGGAATTTCCACAACATTACAAGAAAGACAACATTTATCCGGCATTTAAAGGCAGAAGCAAATACATTCAGCCAACAACAGTGTTCCGTATTTCAGGCTATACTCAAGCTTTGCATATATTGTAACAAAAATGTTAGCATCTTTGAGGTAGCATGCTAACTCCCCTGATGGGACTGTAAGCCTGCAGAGGAGGAGAATGTGATGACTGCCAGCTGACCCTTAACGTCCTTGTTTTAAGCTGCCCTGGGTTAATGTGCTAACAAAGATTAGTATATTGGTCTGTACCATTCGTGACAAGAGGCAGAGCAAGAGCAAGGCAGAAAGGGATGGTCAGCACGGACACCGAAGGGTCTCCGCGAGGAGATCCGGCGACACGGACACAGCAGGGTCTCCGCGAGGAGATCGGCAGCCCCGGAGCTCCTTACGTGCGGGGTGCCTGAAAGCACCAGGCTTTTTCCTGACTAACTCCCTGATAGCCCTTTTGAAGCGGCCCTCAGCCTCCAGCAGGACCATATGCCTGTCACACTTGTGCTGGCAATCGCGGAGGATCTGCGGGATGTTCCTACTGTTCGCCAGAGAGAAGCTCACTGCACAGCCTGATGGGAAATAAGCAGAGAGGCCTGCCACATCTTCTAACGGCACACATTTACATAGGCATGTACAACATCCCTGAGCGGAAAAAAAACCCCGTGTATCACGTCTGACAGCAGGTTTATAAATCTGCTCCCAACAGCCATATATTACAACACAAACTACAATATTTTAACAGGAACTATGAGGGACTTTGGCTTATGGCTACACACTAATGTTTTTTAACTTCAAATCTTTGCCTGAGTAGAAATCAAACAAGAGCTAACAGGAGACACCCAGGCTGTTCTGCCAGGACGTGCTGACGCTTGGTTAGCCCCCCCCCCCCCCTCCTACTTAGGGGGGCTGCATATGTGCCCAGGAGGCATCTCATCAAACAGGAAGTCCCTCTGTGAAGTTCCCTTCAGTGAGCCTGGCTATTCTACAAGGGGATTCTGGTGGCATCCATTGAGTCTCCCTCAAGAGAGGATGCCTCTATTAAATTTTGCAAGGATTTGTTCCTCTGTCCCCAACTCTCAAGCTGGTCTAACAATGTAAGCATGCATAGTGCAATAGTAACATGTTTTATAACTATGTCATTTAAGGAAAACTGATGCAAATTATGTAGCTTGGTGGGTGGCTCTGTTGCCTCAAACCTGTAGGGCTGGGGGTTTGAATCTCACCTCTGCTCTGTGTGTTTGCAGTTTGCATTTCGCTTCTGTGACTAACCTGAGCAGCGATAGGAGACCTGCTGGTTCAGTTTGGCTGGAGTTTTTAGTATCATGCTGATTTTGTCATCAAGCGTCTCAGAGCACAAAGACGTGTGATCTGGGAAATGCCTTTAATTAGTGACATGCTCACAAATGCAACTCATGCATTCTTTTAGAATGTCACAAAGAGGATTACTATACCTTGGATGTGTGGTTTACTCTGGATTTCCTTGACGGGACCTGCTTGGCTGAAAAACAACAGCAATTAAGCCAGAAATGCCTGGACATTTTTCCATGCAGACGCACCACTTACAAATGTTACCCCCTAAGAGGCAGTTAAATGAAGAGCAGAGTGTGTTGCAATAGCAGCACACAAGGGAAGGGGCACGTGGTGAGTGGTAAGCTGCTGCCCAATCGAGGCCTCAGAAGGGCAGAGTGCAGGATGGCTGCTCGGCGCTGGCATTTGGCAGCATGCATGGCCGCGTTCCCCTTTGCTCTGATGCCCATAACCCCATGGAAAAAAGGCGGGACTGGGCACCCAAAGGCGGCACACCTGCCATCTGCAAACAGGATCAGCAGCTTCCACAGCCACAATTCAGCCTGGATGGGGGCAACTGTACTTGGCAGCACCTACAATTATACTCCACCTGACTGTATACTATGTTTTGCAGGGGGGAGTGGGGGGGGGGGAGATGAACAGAAGCCCATATAATCTGTCATCTTGGAGGTCAGATTTAGAGGTCATTCCTCAGAGCCTCACATTTCCACAGGACGGGAAAGCACATCATTCCCAAGCCTGGGACAACATTACTTCAACTGGGCCCCCAAGACACACAACCCCTCACACATGGGGCCCCCTGCACAACTGCTCCTTTAAAACTACAGCAAGAGGGCAAACTGTTAAGATTTTGCTCCTGCTGTGTGACTCAGAGCAAGGGCCAGATCTCAGACTAGCTCATAATCCAGGCAGCTGGTCACATCCAAGTGCGGAGCATTAATAAGGGGCCACGTTCTGTCACACCGCTTGTGTCAACAATGCGTAAGACATTCCTTGGTGTTGAGACAACCTTGCTTTTCAGAGCTGAAGAGCATGTGGTCAAGCAGGAAGGAAATAAACTAAGATCACCAGAGCGGTGCTGCTTTATGATGTACTGTGTGACGGCTCTGGTCCATGGGGATACCTCATGGGGCCTTTGAGGGGGGAGACGCCTTCCTCGCGTGGCTCTGCAGACAGAGACTGGGGTTGGCCCTCAGGAACCAGTCTGACCCTACACATGGAGCAGAGAACACCCCCCTGTTCTGTGGAGCCTTGAGTACCAGCAGCTTGGTACCACAGCCCAGAAACAGAACCGACAGGCCGAGGCACCTGCCGAGGGGGTCCGGACCCGGTTCCGGGTCTCTGGCTACTGGTCGGGATCTGCTGCGGGGAGGTGGCTTCACCCTGCTCAGCGGTGCTCTGGAAGATCTGCCTCCTCACCCGACTCTAGACAGACAGCCCCACAGGTGACATTAGCACACATGGAACGAACGTAGCTCCTATTTAGGATAATTAACATCAGAATCAATGGCAAAAATTATGAAGATTGGCCGGAAGGGACAAGAGCTGTTGCAAACAGGCGTCAGAGTAAACTGAGACAAACACCCAGAATGGAATCCTGCCCTCCCACATTTCATTTCTGATAAACAGCTAATACAGGTTCTGACTGCTATGGCTTACATGATGATCAATCTGAGCTATATCTCAGAGGCTGCCAAACGGCAGGGAGCAAAAGGATGTGTGAAATGTGACGTGGCTGTAGGCGCGGAGGAGGCCTTGGACCCGTGTTCCGCTGTGTCCGACGTGGTGAGAGTAAGCGGCACGTTGGCTTACCGTCTGAACCTCATCCTGATCCCTGGTTTCTGAACAGCTTATATCCTTGGGGTTCCCGGCTCCCCCATCGTTCCTGCTTCCTGTACCCTTCTGTGGGATGGCAATGGGCCTGATCGGAGTCAGCTCCCCTCTCTCAAACAGACCTTCTAGACTCTCAGTAGATTTCCTCCTGGTCCCATCCGTCCGTGCTTGCGCTTTCCGGTATGGGGTGCTCTCATAGAATTTGACGGGGGAAGGCACAGGGTAAGATCGGTGCCGCTTTCTTGTGCCTGTCTCTACACTCCACTGTGGCGGGGCATGCCATTTAAATGTGGAATTTCCAGGGCCCCGTTCCCCGTCAACAGCACCGTCCCAGAGGACCTGCCCAGGGTGACAGAAAGCCCACGTCTTATCCTGCAGATTCTAAAATTAGGATTCACGGCCCGACGTTCTCTGTTTCTTGCCAAGCTGTGTTACCTGCATGCCTTATTACACGGGCGAGAAAACTTTAAACCGTGGTACAGCCACACAACACTAACACACATGTCAAAAAAAGATTTGCACTGCGGGAATTTTTTTGTGGAACTCTGTGAATGATTGAACGGAATTCATACGTCGAGTAGAAAACTACGAAGGGAAGCTTTGTGGAGGAAAAACAAACAGAACGGCGACTTTCAAAGGTTAAACCGTAACATGGCCTAGAGGGAAACAGCCATGTGACGCGATGCCTCTAATCTACACGTCACCTTGTGGCAGTGCCCCCATAGCTTGGTAAGCGTTAACGCCCTGATAGCCATTTAAACCCCCCCTGCTCTGGGAGCCTCACCCCAGCCAGCCCTCTCTCTAGCCGCTTGATCCTTTGCAGCATTTCTTGTGCCGACCTCTGGTAACTTTCCAGGTCGCAGACTGACGAGACGTTCCGCTGGAGGTCGTCGGGGTCACCGAGGTCACGGGGGTCAGCCTGTGAGGGGCTGTTCCTGCCGCCCGCGCATAAGGCCTTGGCTTGTAAGGGAAAAACAGTCACTAATCAGTCTGTGAGATAACAGCGTATCTCGCCTTGGCCTAGGCAGTGATCGCCCTGCAGGCGCCAAGCAATGCTATACGGAGCTTGTTTAACAGCCGTTCCTGTGCTCGATGAGAAGGATTTTTCAGGTGTCAGTGTGTGTTCTGTGCCAGGACGCATACTAGAGCAGCCCTCAGCTGAGGCACAAAGGGGCAGACAGAAAATATATAATGCCCTAAACCTAAGAGCCCGTCTGTGACTGTAACAGCACAGTCAGAGCACCTAAGGTGTGTTTAGAACCTTCCTGATCCTAACAGTCACAGGGACAGCAGCACAACATGCTGAACACAGACAGAGACCGGCACAGATAATCGCGCCACCTCACTCACTCATCAGTCTGCAGGTCTGTAGCACGAAGGTGGCGCCCTTCTTCAGCTCCTCGTCCTGGGACTCAGCCAGCAGCTTTATCAGGTGGGACAGCCCTCCGCTCTGCACGAACTGGTACTGGTGGGCCTCTGCGTCGGAGAGATGACAGGTCGTTGTGGAAAACGCACTGAACTATGGGAAGGAGCAGCGCACGGAGGGAGAGATGCTGTGCAGCGCAAAGCGCAGAGAGAGTGTGGCAAACAAACCCTCAGCCAGTCAGATCGAGACTAACTGCAGTTTATTTTTCATTAACTAATAGGCACCCTATTTACAATAAGGCTCCCTTTTGCCACTTCTAAATGGTAGTAACTCATTAATTACAAAAAAAAGCTGTTTATAATTTGTTTATAATTGTCTATTAATGATTTACAAAGTGTTACAACCTATTTAATAACCTGATTATAAACCATCCATAAACCCTTTATAAGGGTAGCCTTACTGTAAAGTGGTACCAACTTATGTTAATACATTTTCTTTCAATATCCCCAGCCAGTCATACAAAATTACTAGTGATGGCATTCAGTGTTGTTACTCTGCTGGACACCTTGGCTGATACATTAAAACTTCTTTAAAAGTTCTTGTACAAAGAGCTAACAGTACATAAGATAAACATAAAGGAATGTAACTTAATAAAAGAAACAACAAAGACTTCATTATATTTTTTCATAGGTGTGACGAATGCGAATTCAGTATTCAATGCAATGAAATCAACAGTGAGACACACCCTTTAAATGAGAAAAATTATTAGAATATTCTCCCTAGAGGGATACGTTAAGGGAGATTATTATAATTGACAGTAATATCCATCCGTCCATCTTCCATAATTACTAATTCATTACAGCGTCACAGTGAGCCTGCAGCCTATCCCCAGAAACTAATGACAGAGGACTACCTTGAACAGGACACCGGTCCAGCACAGGGCACACGCACAATCACACACAAAGGGCCATTCAGAGAGACCAAATGTCGCATGTTTTTAGACTGGAGGCAGAAGTACCTGGAAATACCCCACACAAGCACGAGGAGAACAGGCAAACCCTACCAAGCCTACCCTAAAAATGTGAGGCCGCAGTGCTAGCCACTGACCCAGCATGCCACCTCCCATTAATGACCCATTAACGACGGGAAAACCTCATTTTTAACCTTCTGACATATTCTATTGTGATATAATAGTGATGTTCCGCAATAAAGTTATTTTCCTGTAAAAGAACAATACTTTCTCTAGGGCTCTATGTATTTACAATACTGAAAACTCTGCTTCACATTTCGTGATTCTACAGAAAGGGACAAAGACGGTTACATGTCATGTTTTATTACAGTTCTCTCATTTTGTTTTTATGGATGAGCTGGTAGGAGGAGCAGCGAAGACGCATCTAGGCTGCAGTGAAAAAACATTACAGGCCTGCGTTTTCAGCAACACGCGGCGTATAAGGAGCTTCAAAGCGGTTTTTAAGTCGCTCCTGCTATCCATCCCCTGGGCGAAAGAGTGACATAGAGAACGGTTAAGTACAGGGGGGAGCCTAAGGCGGATCTTCAGATAAATGCCATGGGTTAAATAAATAAAGAGATGCAGATGATGCAAGCGGCGGAGAGAGCACCTACCACTGGCCTGGGTGCAGTGGCCCAGCGTGAGGATGATGCAGAGTTGGTCTGCGGGATGCAGGCTGGGGCAGGACAGTAGGGTCAGGAACTGAGGGACAAGCCGCTGCTGAGCCAAGGCGGAGGCCAGAAGTGCTGAGGATCGAGACGCCGGTCACTCGCGACTGAGCTGTAAGGGCCGAAGCCCCTTCTGCCCCCAACTCTGCTATAACCCTCTCGTCAGCGGTGCTACGCTAATCAGATACAGGACTGCTGCTGGCGAGATGTCGCCCCGACGTGACCCCCGTGCCAGCCCACCCGCCCGAACGCTCGCTCACCGCTCTCGCTGATGCAGGCGCACAGCGCCCTCGTCATGGCGACGGCTGTTTCACGGGCTGAGGGGTTTCTCCTGGACTCGGGCACTAGCTGTAGCAAACACCGGGCCAACGCATCCAGCCCCCCCACAGAGGCGAAGCAGACCTGGGCACAGGCTTCAGAGAAGAGGGAGCAGAGAATATGGGAGGGAGAGACTATAATATGCACACAACACACAGAGTCGGCAAGGTCCCACTTTCACTGTCGCCTTTTCAAGAGTGTAACTATTTTTAGTTTTAATTATGGTGGTGGGGTGGGCGGGGGGGGCAGCTTTCCACTAAGCTGACACGTGAGGTCACATTTACAAATGCTAAACAACTTCAATACTATTAGAGAATTCAAATCCAGTAACATGGAAAATCAAACCTAAAAGAAATCATGCGGGTGCCTTCATTACAATAACACGCTTGCTCATCTAAAAAGCTAGAGAGATATTTCAGTTCAAGCACATGTATATCAGCTCAATGTAATTAAGGAGCTAGACAACGTACGAACCAGGAGCCTTCAAAAGGCAATGAATCAGTGGACTCTTACACATTTTAATTAAAGCACGTCAAACTGGATTTCTGTTTTATC
Organism: Paramormyrops kingsleyae; assembly: GCF_048594095.1. Classification (NCBI taxonomy): domain Eukaryota; kingdom Metazoa; phylum Chordata; class Actinopteri; order Osteoglossiformes; family Mormyridae; genus Paramormyrops; species Paramormyrops kingsleyae. The sequence goes on from NC_132807.1 coordinate 21,509,522, forward strand.
AGCTTGTAATGAAGTCAAATGTTAAAGAGAAGCATCAGGGACACAGGGGGATTCCTGATAGGGTGAATCGATGCCTGTTAGAATCCCTGACACCAAACGATAAAACTAGTGCTTGTTATCTTTTGTAAACAGCACTTATTCCACTGAAATACATGCAACAGTGTTAACATCCTTCCGAAGATTCACAGTAAAACACTCTTTGCTTAACTGTCCTATATGGCATGTGCACAGGTACAGGGTTAGAGTGTACTACCATACTACCAGCCCACAGAAAATGGCGCTGCATTTCGGAATAGGTTACAAGCGACTGAAAAACACTGGACAACTGCTGTAGGATTAAACCAGCAAGCTATAGGCATAGAACAGTGTTTTATATAGCTCTGGCTTGAGTACAAAAACAGCAGGATTCCACCACTTTCTATCCATAAGAAACTGGCAAAACAGACAAAATCTGACCAAAAAAATGAGGATTTGATAGGTCTTCATAATGCAAAATTTGAGGGGGGATTTCATTTTAAATTGAATTAATTCCTAGTTCTGTTTTCTCAAAGACTTGGTAGCAAATGACTGACATGAGCGTATAGTACCCTCTGAAACGTTTTGGTTGATTTACCACTGCACTCACTCACAGTTCCCCATCAGCTCTATTAACTGATAAAGGCCACTCAATAATTCATGCTGCCTTTACAGTCAGCCTCAGCTGGCCCTACGGCCCCCTGCTGGCTGCATCGGGCACCTGACTGGTCTCCAGCACAGTTGTACAGCTACCACTAGCTTCGTCACCTGCTTCCTCTCTGGTGCATCTCACCAAATCCAGTGATTATCACACAATCCATGGACAGTGTGCTTCCAGCCGTGGATATTCGGCACTAATGAGGAGGAAAGTCCAGATGGACGAGCATACAATTTACAAAGCGGAACCATGAACCAATATCTAAAAATTCATCCAGCCATCTCTTTGTCTGCCATAACTGTTTTTCCATTGCAAGATACACCCTGGATGGAACACCAGTGTAATCTCCAGGCACTCACAGACATTATGAATATTACAGATACAAACCCACCTACATCCAACAGCACGTCTTTACCTGTAGCGTTGGGCATTTCAGGTCCAGAAGCTACAAATCCAGTACAAGATTTTGATTCTACTAACCAGTTGAGTACTCTGTGACTGTGACTCTTTATGTTCAGCTGGTTGGTAGAAACAAAATCTTGGTCTGGATTTGTAGCTTCTGGACTGGAAATGCCCAACACTGTTTGCCCGTGGAAGGAGACAACAAGATGGAGAGACAAATTCAAAGTCCACATGCAGAGCGGATATGAAATCAGGCCCACGGTGCAGGAGCCGTCAGACCAGTATGTGCAGAGCCACTCTGCTGTCCTTATACAAAACTGGCACAAAAAGGTGTAATATAGCGTCCCTAAAAAACAGACCTAAGCACACTGAAGGGACCTCTCCTGAAAGCACTTTTAGTATGACCCCTGCTGTGATCTTTTACATAAAGAGGGCCTTCTCGCTTACTCGTGTGTACCATGCATGCACCTGCACACGTGTGGCCTACTCACAGTTGTTGGCAACAATCATGGCTATGAGGGAGCATATGGGCTGCGCCATCTCCTTCCTCGGTTGGGTGAACTCCTGCAGCCACATTTTAACCGCTGGAAAGGTGGAAGTGCACAGCTGTTGGTTCTCTTCTGCCGTGTATAACAGGAAAAAAATACTCGATTAATATGGCAACGGGTCCATCCTCAAGGATTCTAGCCATTCCAGCTACAAACTGTTTTCACTTCTATTGCACGCTCAAACACTTTTTTGCTCTTTTACTATTTTTACCGGTATTTACTTTTATTTACTTACTTTACTATAAGGAGCTTTCAGGGAAACTCATTGCTTATATCTACTGCTGCATGTTGTGTATGAATGTCATATATGAACTTTGATTTGAATTAACCTGAGCAGCCCTGAGTCAAAAATCAGACAATCTGTGAGCATTAAGGAGTGTTTCTGAAGCATCTTTGGAAGAAAGAAAAAGAAAAGAAAAGACGCTGCATGAATCAGTGAGCCTGTACATCGAGTGCATTCCATCTGTCAGCCCAGATTTCTATCGCCACAGCATACTGACTGACAGGAAAACATGCGCTGCAAACACATCTGGGCGAGTCTCACACCCTGCGGCTCCACCCCACTAAATGTGGCTGTTTTAGCCTATTGGACCCAGCACTGAAGAACACACCTTTAAGTCTCTTATATGACCGAGAGGCTGCAAGACTAAGGAGCATGTGATTTGGGGCCTGTTTGGACAGAACATCATGTTCGGTCATGTGCGTTTGCAACGGACCTGCAGTATTATTTTGTCTCTTCTTGTCATGCTTAATTTATCATTATAAAGTCCTCCTTAAGGCAGGTTGCAAGGCATTCTGATTTCCATGCAGCTTCAGCTCTTAATTGGACTTACATAATTATATAATTAAACGCATATTTAGTCACAGTGACAACACCAGGTGTCTCAATGGGCCTTGTAATTCAGATTCGAAGTATTATATTTTTACATTTTATTTATTTAGCAGAAGTTTTGATCCAAAGCAACACACATCTTTGAGTACACAAGGGCAGGTGATCCCTGGATCAATTGGGGGTTAAGGGCCTTGCTCAGGGTACAACAGCAAAATCCAGGGATTGGCCCAGGGATTTGACCCAGCAATCTTCTGATCACAGGCACAGAATCCTAACCCACTGAGCCACACACTGCCCCAAAACCGTCACGCACCCCTCATCAAAGCACGGTTGACTGTGTAAGGTGCAGTCAAAATTGAGCCATGAGAAGTAGGCTGTGTGCCCTACCATTCTGTGGGTTGTTGACACAGCTGCAGAGGGCACCTGACACCGCTGCCCACAGCTGGTACAGCTCTGTGGCACTCGCTGCCCCCACGATGCCGTCTCCAACAGGAAAGCTCGTGCTTCATAAAGACAGGAGAGCCACTGAGTGGGACTTCTTCAGACCACCACACCCGCCACGGAAGAGGGACGGAGATGCCCATTACCTGAAGATCTTCAGGAGGGCGTCGATGCAGCCTGTGGCCTTTGCGAGCATCTGGCCTGCTCCTGCAAACCAGAGGAGACCCGCGTCAGTTGCCAAGAGCAGACGGACCAAGGACATGCAACCGGGCGGGACTGGAACAGTGCAGGCTGGTGCCAGCCCCTTTGGCTAGATACGCAACTGTATGGTAAATCTGACCTCTACAGAAGTCGGTCAAGGGCAGCCGAGACTCACTGAGAGCCCAAGACAGCCGTCACCAGCCTGCTAGCAGGGGAGAGGAATGATTCCTGCTTTGGCTCAATCTTTAGAGTTACCAAAAAAAAACAACAACCATGGAAAACAGCCACAAAAAATAAATACCCATTGTAGAACACATCCTTACTGCTTTTGGTGACCAGCACTGAAACTAGATACACAACTGTCCTTTTCAGGCTCTGTGGGAAGTCCTGCACAAGCGAACGGGTCAAGTCTGAGAAAATGCCAGCAACGCACAGATCCTGCTGGCAGAACACTGCAAAGGAAGCATTAATACTCTTTAGTTATCACAGCACATCGAAAAGTGACACTCAGGGGCAGGATATCGTTTAAGACCTTGGCAGCATAGCCAGTCTACTGTTTGCTGCGTTTCAGAGTAAGAATCACTGAAATGTAGAAAAGACTTAACAACCCATGGTCTGGGAAGTATATTTCTAAAAGCATGGGATTTTCGGCCACATTGTCAACAGAGAAATATACGACAGAGTGAAAGAGAAACTGAAAATATAAATGCATGGGCGCATAGCTTGAATGAAATCGCTTAAGTATTTACAATGACCCACACAAAATACTCCCAAAACAATCCCAGCACAAGCATTCATGTTGTCAAAGAAGTGAAAAGTGTTTATAGTATGCTTTATAGTATGCTTTATAGTATGCTGTATAGTATGCTGTATAGTATGCTGTATAGTATGCTTTATAGTATGCTGTATAGTATGCTGTATAGTATGCTTTATAGTATGCTGTATAGTATGCTGTATAGTATGCTTTATAGTATGCTTTATAGTATGCTTAAAATGATTTCTGTTACAATGTGCCTCAGCAAAACCTAAGGGATGGCGCCATCTATTGTGAGTACTGAGACTTACAACACATGAGAAATTACTATAAGTAAATGCTGCACATTATCATGGTAGGAATATGAACTATATCTAGAAGAAAGAGGCACAAGAACATGCTTAAAAACACGATGCACGCACCGCTGCTCTCTGCCATGGCTCCCAGGGAGAAGATTGCTGCCTCCTGCACCTCCGTGTGTTTGCTGGACTGCGAAAGGTTGTAAACAAACTGAATCCCACCAATATCCCGGAAATAGTTTATAACCTCCTCTAGAAAAGGAAAACGAAAAGACACCTTTCAGTGTGAGCAAGTCCCGTGGTGCATAGGTCAGAGACAAGCAGAGAGCGACAACTTGGCATCTGGAAAAAATGTCACTTGTGGACTGGCAACCCAAACAAGTTTAAAATGTTCACTATATTAGCATTGGGGATTATCATATCTGGCCCAGTACCAGTTTACTGGTGGGGGCCTTCAGCTATATTGGCAGTTTTCAGCACAGCGTGAGGAATGACAAGCATGCCCGGGTTCAAGCTATCAGGTCATGTGAGCAGCCTGGCTACAACCTCTCATTTCTCAGGCAAAAGCGTGTTAATCAACATCACTAACAAGTTGAATGGCAATCAACTTCACAGGCTACATGCAGAAGCTGACATTCTCACTCATTTGGTCTGTATAAATAAACCCATTCCACATTTTTCCATAAAATCCCCATATTAAGTCAGTCTTTCTATCTATTTATATATCTGCCTTTTTAACTAAAAAACATGCTTAGATACAGCAGTTGTGTTCAAATAAATGCATAAAAACAGAACAAAAGGCATTTTTGAGCCCAAAAAGATGGCAAAAATATTGTAAATATATTTCAGCCTACAAAGTCTGCTGTGGAGGGGATTAAAGTTCAGGCAACATACATCGGCTGCAAATGATTTAAGCTAATAAAATTAATTACATAGTTCTATTAAAATCAATGACTATAGCCCAGGTTTTTTCCCTAACCACATGTCCAACAATTTAATATCAGGTTTAAAAAAACAATAAAAAAAAAAATTACTCCTAAACAAAACACAGAGAATATGCACTCCCTGTTATGGAAGGCAAGACACACATCCAGAAGTGAACATTAAGACAAATAAATGACAAAAACCACAAACACATTTCATTTGGCTCAAAATCTTCAATATATTAAGATCACAACCAGAAAACCTCAATGCAGTGCAGAGTTTCACAGGAAATAACTAACGGGAAGATGGTGAAAAAGAGAGCAGATGGGTCATTTGAGAGCACAAGAAGATGTAAATCACTCCTTAGTGCTAGTGAGCAACAATATATATTTAAATGCAAAGCAGATTTTATTAAGGTTTTTTTTCTGTGACACTGAAGACTTGTAACAACATCATTAGGAGCTTGTTTGATAAATTATTGCATTCATTAAACACGTTTTCATACACTGTCCTAATATCAAGCCATTTCTTTTCCCAGCTAATTAAAAGTTATGCTGAATTTTTAAATAAACATATACAACATTAGTATTACTGAACATATAGGTTTAAATCCATAACTTCAAAATGAACACAAATTTTATGTGTCCATATAAACATTTCATTTACTTGACATCTTGTGACTCAAAGGACATTGTTACCATCTACCTAATTCAGTAGGTTAAAATTTGTGATAATTAACACAATTGCAGCAACTGTTTCTATAAAATTAGGAATGGACAATGAACTATGCCAGTAAAAAACTGTAATCTATGTCCAACAGTTAGTATTAGAGGTGAATAAAATCAATTAAGCCATATAAAAAGTGATCGGCTAACCTTTTTGTTGGCAGATGGAATATATGGTGAATAGAGCTTGCTTCTGTAAATCTGGACAGTTCATCTGGTATTTGAGGCAATCAAGCAACAAATTCAGGTCTGTCTTGACTGCTGTAATATAAATTTCATATTTTAATTTGCTCAAAGATAGATATCAGACATCTATAGTTGACTTTCTGGCGATGCACAACCCATCACTGGGCACACAAAGGTCAACTGAGTGATTCCAACTCATCTTTGGATTATGTGAGGAAATTTATGGTAACTTAAACAGTACACACAAACTACAAACAAAGGCCAGGCTAGGAAATGAAGTTGGCAGACCGAGATAGTTCTCACACAATGTTGTACCTTATTAATCCCTTAATGATATCTATTTTATGCTTATTTTAGCACAAAAACTTAAATGGCATTATACACCAAAGTGGGACAGGAGAAGGTAGTCTATAACAAAATCACAGGTTTGGTATTGTCAATTGCGACTTTAACTTCAGGCTGCAGGTAGCATTTTAAATTCCTTTATACCGATTGAAACCATGAAAATAATTAAGAAACTGACGCTATAACACGGAACTGAGCAGTATGGTGGGTTTTTCCTCATAAACATGCTGCCACCTAATTACATTGAAATTGCTATTCTAGGTGTAGGCCTATAGAAATTATTGTTTTGGTTTTTTTTTTTTGCCCATGCATGGTCACGGGTGCTTACTGATTTACGTTTCTATTTGTGATATAAACTTCAGACGCATGTTACTCCTGTCTGTTTGATGATAATAATGTTTAGCTTTCATAGCAAACATGTTAAATCCGTTGTTTTTATTTATATATATATATACAATCTCGGTAGATTAATCACCTGTGAATCGTGCCTGGGAGTTTTTAAAAGATAAATCCTGCGGGTGTCACTGAGATCGCATATAAATAATGAAAATGACGATGATCATACCACAGCTTTTCGGGCCGGTGTCCAATTTGTCCATTTTTCCTCTTCGTCAAGTGTCAGTGAGCTAAGTGGGCAAATAAACGTACCCCGTTAACACAAGAGAGCCACGTTTGTCGTATTCATAACTATATGCATTTGCTGCAGGAATATTAGGTTACACCATTATAATAAACGTACTTTTATTGCTACTCGAGACAAGTGTAGAGCAGTTATGGCCTCCGGGACTGGCCCGGAAAGAAGATGTAGGGGCAGCCCTACTGGGAAGCGGCCTGTACTGGATAAGGGGCTGGAAAATGGATGGTGTTACAAAAAAAACCGGATCGATACCCCGTTATGTTAAAGGGTCACCTGCAGTAAAGATGATTAGTCACCTTCTATACCATTCGATATCTAATACCAAGAGTAGATAAGAGTAAACAAAAAAATAACGGCAGAGTGCCGTTTATTCCGCATTTTTATAGCAGGGAATTTTGCCTGTTTTTAAGAAATTCTAATAAGTTTATGAAACCAAACGACGGAATCTAGCTTCACCTCAGGAATCGAAATGGGGTTAACAGGTCAAGGCTGTCGGGTGACAGTTTATAGACATTTTAACCATTTACCCTGAGCTTTTTCAGTTCGTCGGTCTGTAAACTTGAACCTTCCCGTCATAAAATCCAGTTTTATTGCTATTTGCGCAGCAGATTAACCGAGGGAGAGAAAGCCGGAGCCGGGGTGGCTGTAAGTGCAAGCCGCCGCGTAACGGTCACCTCAGCGCGGCGGGGAGCCGGATAACCAGCAGCCACAGCCCGTACAGGCCCTGGCCGTTCACCGCCGCTACTGTAACTAATCAGTGTTTCACGGTTAGATGTGTGTCTAGCGCAGCGTCCGAGCTTTGGGCCGCTTTTCCGAGCCAGCAGCGCCTTCCGAACCGGCTTCTTCAGTGAGCCGGCAGCCCGTCCATTTCGCGCCTCCCAGAACCATTAAGGGGGGATGATCGATGCTGAAATACCGATTTTTTTTGAGAGCCGATTCTAAAGTTAAAATGTCTATTTTTACCTAGTCATTTAAAATGTTTATATCACCAAGCAGGGCCGCCCATAAAACGAGGACGACTTTCAGGGACCCGCACATAGGTGACTAGGGATCGAAATGGGACATGATACTGGTGTTACTATGTTATCAAACGAAAATCTTCGGTATTGTCCATCCTGTTGGCTCCGCTCCTAAATAATTTATTTACAAGGTATCGTTTAATCAATGTTTCATTCCCAGGGTTGCCAACTCAGGCATATAGTGTGACGCGCCCTCATACTCTCATGCAAATGTATATTATTCCATTCTAAACCTAATATTAGCTACATCAAAAGCGTTGGAACAGTCTGCAAACCCTACAGACTATTTACAAGGTAATAAAACGGTTATATACACATGTAAATGCCTGCGCAGACTTGTCTCGAATTGAAAATCTCACTCCAGCCAGCTGACCAAAGTTGCAACCCTGGATCTAATGAAAACATTTGAGTAATTTAATTTAAAATACCAATCCGTCTTCCAACTTCTTATCGAGTACAGGGTCAGGAGGGGGCTTGAAGTGTATCCCAGGCAGCACTGGGCACACCCTGGAAAGCTATGCCAGGTCACCACAGGGTACACACAGAAAAACACACCATGTGCAATTTGGAGACAGCAATCCACCTAAATGCAATTGGAAACCTATCAAACCCAGGGGGGATATGCAAACTCCACAAGTCAATACACTAATAAGGACGATATGAATTATGAATGGCTTAAAGTCACAATTATAAATAAACTTGGCAAAAAAAAATGCACAAAGATTCGGGGTTTAGTTTTAATTTAATAGTCTACAGTATAGCATAAAGTAACACAAAGGAAGAAGAACCATTTTATTTCAGAGCTGGAAAGTGGCTGATGTCTGGGACATCGCATTGTAGATAAACGTATTGTTGAACGGTACAAACTGGTGGGTGATGATTTTGATGGCCTCTTGAGCAGCACACCCTAAAAACAGAAAAAGAACAAGTACTTTGAAGCAGAAATTCTCATTATATTTATTTTATCCCCTAAAGTTCTCTTTAAATGGAAGCTGTGAATGAGACCAATACCATGTTCGTCACTAACAAATGGTTTATCTCACCTCCCAGAAAGGATGCTACTGTGTGTGGTTCACTGGCACCATAGCGACAGCTGTAAAACATGGTCAAAAATATATTAATAAAGCCTCACTTATTTAGTTTCTTATTACTAAGTTACTCATGCAGGGAAGCCATCAAAATTATTTATATTTTGGCTAGACTCAGTATACACCATCAGAAAAAAAGTATGAATTTGTACCTTTGCTTGTCACTGGGGCTGAACCCTCAAGGGTCTGCCAACTGTACCCTAGTTGAAGGTAATTGTATCTTTTAAGATACAGTTTTTTTTGTAGTATTGGGGGTACAATAGTGTTGTTTTTACCTTGGGGATGTTCTCCATAGTCCTTTTCTGTACCTTAATTTAGACTAAAAGGTATGTTTACCTACAGCTAGGGTACAACTGACAGACCCTTAACGGTACAGTCTCAGTGACAAGCAAAGGTACAAATTGGTACTCTTTTTTTCTGACAGTGTATTTGTTTTGTATAGACAAGAGAACTGCTTTCTGTACACAAAATCAATAAAACAATTTGCATCCTCTGATCTTGGATACTTACAATTCATGAATGTAATCATCCTTGACGTTTACATTCAAGCCATATTCTTGAAGAAGGCTGTTGACACACAGCTTCAATTTGCCAATGTCTTCTTCAACCTGATAATTGTAGACACCTAGGACGGAAACGTCCATGTTCTGAATCAATTAATACTGACCAGACATTTGATTTGCCCAGAAGACAGCGGCATAGTTACAGAGGGGAAGAAAGAACACAAAATAACTACAATAAAGTTAAGAATTCAGTGGCTTCTAAAGTCAAGCTATCCAGGACAATCCAAAGCATGATAGATGTAAGGCAGCAGGATGTAAACAGTTTCTCTCTGCAATGTCATAATCATATGAATATAAGGGCAAACCTTCAGAACACTGGTTTCAAAGGCACATAAGGACATTGTTTCAAAACAATGGAAGCCATTTTGTCTCAGAATCTAGGTGGCTGTGTCAAACGGTGTTACCTGGGTAACGGGAGTGTTGCTGATGAAAGCGATCAATGGAGCGCAGCATGAGGTAGAGAACCATCTCGCAGTCGGGACTGTCCATACAGGAGGCTGCGTGAATCAATGTTGTTGATTTGGTTAAACACAAAGCACTTCGAGCCAGGAGCTACCCCTGTCTCCTGCTTTCAAAGGCACGCCATTCGCTTACTGATCTCGTCCTTGTTCAAAGACTCTACGCTGTACTCGTCTGCCAGGGACCTGCAGTGCACCACTCTCAGAAAAGCAGCATTTTTACCTTTAAGCAAATGGAAACACGCATCATGAAATAATGTCTGATACCACACATCTACACACTATACTATCCACTCAACACTGGCTTCCAAAAATCATACTGGATGGGTTTATCCCACAGTATCAATAAGTTGTTGGTTTAAACCAATTATTGGGAATTAAATAAGGTAACCAACTGGATGAAAACAGTCTTTGACAGTGCTGGATGATTCCACCCACCGTTGGTATTAAAACTTAAATTTGTGCGATCACAGAAAGTTTTCAATCTGCTTATTTAGAACCACCGACTAAGTGTGTGAAGAATTGTCATAATAAATATAAACGGGAGACTAAAGATCTTGTAAATCTGTCTCCATAACTTGAATCAGCATTTCCCTTTCAAAGACATTTGGCACAAAATAAACTTACAGAAGAGTTTAATGTCTGGCTCAGTGATGCTCTCTGGAGGCTATGAGAGGAATGGAGAGAAAGAACAAAAACAATCAAAGGTAGCAACTGGAAACAATAATAACCGCATGCAGTGCAAAGCCATACGTTCATATATTCCTCACGATTGTTAAACACCTAAAATGAATCCTGTCTTCTGCTATGGTAAAAAAAAACAGGAGTATGACATGTACCTTTCCAACAGACTGTAGGAGAGACTCCACATGTTTGGCCACCAGCAAAGCGTCTTGCATTGCTTTTTCTCTGTAACTGAAAGGGGGAAAAAAAATCACTAAAAACGAATTAGGGACATTCTTACCTGCAGCATAATACTGTTTCCAAATACTAAATAATGGACTGAAATTAAATTGTGCATTTCACATAGAGAAAAAGTATTAAACTGAGATTGGTGTCAATGCCATTTTAGGCAAATGCATGTCTTTATTCCTAATTAATATGCACACTGTGTAGTAGTTTGTGTGTGTGTGTGTGTGTGTGTGTGTGTGTGTGTGTGTGTGTATTTAAAATAATATAAATACACATACACACACATTTGTATTCATATCTCTGTGGTGACCATCAATTCATTTCTATGGGAAAAAAACAAATTACAACCATGACATGTACCCCTACCCAGCCCTAACCTTAACCATAAGTAACCAAACAAAACACGACACTTCCAGCATTTTTAGTTTTTTGATTGTAGTCACAAATTTTTTATAAAACTGAGTTTCCCCTAGTGGGGACCGAAAAAAATGGTCCCCAAAACGTCAGAATAGCAGGTTTTTAACACACTGTGGAGACATTTGGTCCCCATAACATAATATAATCATACCAGACACACACACACACACACACACACACACACAGATATGTTCCCCTACACGTTCTGGAGGTTGATGAACTTCTCAGAGTCAGCGATCATGTCAGGAATAGTGCCACGGACGGGCAGGTTCCCCCCGCCCTCACTCTCCACAAACTCCTTCACCGCCCTCGCCATTATCCAGAAGGCTGGCGTCTGTGGGGCAAAGTGACACATAGGAAACATCTTCAATAAGAAACAAAGTCAGTGTTAAACGAGTGCGTTTCACACAGCTGTATCTCAGACGCCAAGCTTTTTACTCTTTAATCTAGTTTATATGGCTGGATATACGTTTTTGGTTAGACCTCTCTATCATCAGGGTTTCTCCAGAGACCTGACATTACAGCCTAATAGCCCCAAGACTGTTTTCTTAATAATAAAACTGCTTTCGACCCTTTAAGTCAACAATTACCAGCGTGCTGTGCGTCCAAAAATGCCATAATGCCTTTTCTCACTGTATCAATGTTGCTAATTAAGTAAATGCTAGTAAACATGGCCATCTTTACCTGAGATGTAATGTTCTTGCATTCTTCTCCATCAAAGATCTCCTGTACCAGACGTGAAATCTGTGTAGGGAAAAAATTAGTACCATCAAACCAGCGTTTCTCCAACTCCTCCCAGGGTGTGGACCATGCAGCTGGTCGACAGACTACACAGAGAGCTAAAAAGGTGAAAAGGTTAACATCTCTCACATAAGCTTCATCAAGAACATCATTAAAATAAAAACAGGGGGAAATAATCACAGACAGACATACAACAGCAAGGAATTTACTCTGTAAACATCCATCCATGCATCTTCGACAGTAACTGCTTCAGTACAGGGTGACGGCAAGCCTGGGGCCAGGAACCTATCCAAGTATTCGCAGAGCATGAAGAAGGGTACACCATGGATGAGAAGGGACACACACACACACACACGCACACACGCACACACGCACACGCACAAAGGAAAATGCAGACACCCCTATCCACCTAGAGGGAACCCATGCATACTCCATACACGTGCCCTGCACCACCATCATGTCCCGTGTAACAATCAAGAATAAATTCTGATTTACATCACAACTTTAAAGACACCAGGTATTGTAACCCTGGTATCATCGTCGAAGCTCATATGATTAAAGGATTATGGCCAATGTAAGGATTCTGACCTTTGTTGGGTTAAGGGCAGTGTTGACATTCTTTATCGCCTCTTCAAAGTTCTCCTCATCCTCGGGAACTCCATTCTCATTCTGCAAAATGCCTGAAGTGATACAAATAACATGAAATCAGGTTACATGAGGGGCAGCAGGATACCTATCAAGTACAACACTGGGCATGCAGAAGAATAAAATATGAAACAGCACTAAGATATGGGAAGAAAACATTAAATGAGTAAGGCAGTGATTCCCAATGCGGTCCTTGGGAACCCACATTCAGTCCACATTTTCGCTCCCTCCCATCTCCCAGTAGCAGGGAACTGGGAGGGAGCAAAAATGTGGACCGTCTGTGGGTCCCCAAGGGCTGGGATGGGAAACACCGCAGTAAGGTTATGAAGCTCAGCTTTTTAAGGCTCCTACCATTCCGGATGAGCTCTCGGAATGACTCCTTCTCTTTGTAATTCTTCGGTAACTGAAAATTGTGCTACGATATAAAAATGCACATCACGTACATTTTACTCAAAAGCTACACAACAAATGAGCAAAAAAAAAACAAAAGAAACTGTGCTTTTACCTCATTGTACCACTTTTCTAGGTACTTGGCAACAATAATGATCCATGGTGTATGACTATGGTGCTGTATGCAAGAAGAAAGGAAAAAGGTTAGTGGCTGTAAGAAAAATGTACTAAATGTACTATTTCAGACAATATTGCAAGGTTTTAATTAGTGCAGGAAACATTTAATAATCTCAAAATTCATCCATCGTCAGTTATCCAGAGGGCATGGTGTTTTGGCACAGGGGACAGCATGGTGACACCCTGGACAGGATGTCACCCCATTGCAGGGAATGCACTCACATATGAAGGAAAATTAGAAACACCAGTTCACCTAAAAGTCCACATGACTATCGACCGCGGTGCTGGCAAACGTCAAAATAAATATAAAAATGAGAAATGCTACATATGGTTTTCCCTCCGAGCAGTTCAGCTACTAGTCTCTCAACAATGACTTAGAAAAACTAACCAACCTTTTTCTCCATATTGTCTAGATTGTAAGACTGGACATGATTCTTCAGCTCTGCAAATGGTTGGTCAAGCCTCAGGTCTTCCAGCGCATTATCTGGATGCGATTCTATCACTATTTGGGGGAAAAACAAGCAGCAGCTGGATTAGACACATGACAACAAGATAAAAAAAAAATACCTTTTGAGTTCAGAGAACATTGATATTCATTCATCTGACGTTTTTATCTAAACCAACATACAGTAAAGGAAGGATGCATGCGTTCCCTGGCATATGAACCCACACCCTTTCCATTGTTAGTGTAATGCTCTACTTGTTGAGCTACAGGTACTGAAGGTACAGGTTGAAGCTCCAGCTTATTATACCGACCCTTTTTAAATAACATTCTCTGAACGACTTTTTGTGTCGTTCTTTACTGTGCAGACTGTAATCACAAACGATTACAGCTTTCCGATTCTGATTCCCCTTCCTGGTTTTGAACATGCGGCATTTTTGCCAGTCTCTTAACCGCCATATCTTATCACACCAAAGCCGCTGACATGCAACACAAGCTGTAATCTGAATAACCTGAATGAACCCCATGCACCCATCAGAAGCCTGCAGTGCACCTCTTCCCAGCGTTTCTCAACCCATTCCTCAAAGACCCCCAGACAGTCCACATTTTGGCTCCTTCCTACCTCCCTGCCAGACAGTCTACATCAGGGGTAGGCAGCCCTGATCCTGCAGTGCCCATACCCAGCAGGTTTTCCATCCTACCTGGTCTCTGATGAGCCACACCTGATCTCAGTCAGATAGTAACTCATCAGATAGGACAGAAAACCCGCTGGGTACCAGCACTGCAAGATCAGGGCTGCTTACCTCTGGTCTACATTATTGCTCCCTGCCCACTCCTAAAACATGGATGGTCCGGGGTTCCCCAAGGACCAGTCTGAGGAACATTACCTTATCCGTGCTCACCTGTGTGTTCTCTTACTGCCAGCCTCATGTACCCCACGAGTCCGTATGTCCTGCATGCCAGAAAGGGAACTCCAGCGTTCCACAGCACCGCACCCAGTCTCAGGCATGTGCTGCACAGACAATGCCACCACGTGTATTTATAAGGCACATTTATTCAAAGCACCAACCCACAGGTACAAGACAATTGACAAGTCCTCTTGGGAAGCCAGTGCATAAATCGCATATTTTAAATCCATCATAATGCCCAAATCGTGGTACCGTCATTTAATGTATAGAAACACAAAAATCATACATACGCATCCCTCATTTGAGCCTTTGAAAATATATACTTTTACATCAAACACTAGCTTTCGCTGCATTACCTCTCCTCCAGTTGGACTCCAATGACCAAGCTGAATCTGTGGAAGAACTCAGGGTCATTGTCCAGGAGCTTGTCTGGAGTCTAAAACAACCAACCAGAAAAATGAGTACATTTTTGTCACATCATTCACAGCACAAAGACCAGATAGAAATTCAAATTCAGTACGAAATACCCTGCCTCATGTTGTGATCATTCAGTGCCGGTACCAGTTTTTACACCAGTGGAAAACCATCACCTTGAAGTACTGTACTAAATGTACGGTATCTGGTGCAGTGGAAAGGTGCTCATAGTGGTCTCCAACCTTTTTTATGGAGAACTACTTTTACAAGAAAGTAATCAAGGAAATCTCATTATATTATGCTGATTGGGGAGGGGGGCTAATGTTAGGGTTAGGTTTGGGGGGTAGAAGGCATCATAATTGACTACGTATGTCTTAGACCACTGCCCTACCAAGAATGTCAGCCTATAGCAAATTAGTCTACAAGAAGCAGAGGAAAATTAGAGCATGGAATGGACCAAGAGGGACAGAGACCACTGACCTCCTCTACGAAGTTGCCAGAGACGTCGCTGTTCAGCTCCTGAAGCAGCTCTGTGGCAGCCTGAGCACGACTCTAAGGAAAAACGACAGCGGTAATCTCTCTCTCTGTGGGGAGCTGAGAGTGCCGAAAGGCTGATATGCAGTATTAATAACTAATTACCACTCACCTTCCCAATGCTATCAATACTTAGAAAAAAGCTGCAAGTTGAAAAATGCATGTTATTTTGGTGCAATGCAACAAGGGGACACAATACCTAGCTAAAATACAATAAGCACACCAATGCATGACATGATATTTATTATTATAAAAATTATTATTGTAAGAAAATCTAAAATACAATGTTAATGCTCACTTGTTTCCCACATCCTCTCCCGAAGCTTTATGACCATCTACAATGGTAAATGCACCAATACCTAAAAAGAAAAGAAAAAGAAAATACAAGCACTAAAAAATTGGACTGAAAAAATGGACCCAGCTGGTTGGGATGAGTGCAAAATGATTGGAGATGTACCTACGCCAGCAAAGGTACATGTGCAAAGATTTGAAATCTTGAAATATCAGGTGACTTGATGTTTTGCTTAATAGAACAGTTTTACCTGGCAGCACCAAATTCTTGAGTAATTCTGTTCCCGTGGCAGTGGCATTGATCACACACACATGTGCATTCTCCAGGGCATCTTGCCCGTGATCCCCCCACAATCTGGAGGGGAAAAAGTAAAGGCAGATTCGTACAGAAGTGACAGAATCTCAAGTTCTCCTTCACCAACGATGACAACCACATTACCATGCTACACTAATACAACTACGACAGTCAAAGCCCGTTGCGTTGGCCAGTAAGGCTTCTCCTTCTCATAAATGTATTACCAAAGTTATATCAGTAACACAAGGTTCACAATCTGCTATAGTTCCCGGAATTTCTAAACATCACGACCATGGTCATTGGACAATTTATACAGACGTGAACAAATTCCAATGCGAATACAAAAACAGGTACTTTCACTTAGTAAATAAAAACACTCATATAATAGGTGACACGCATGTGCCAGTTCTAACAACCGGGTAACCGGTTTCCTGCATGTATGACTGAGCTAGTTAGCGGTGATCGGTGGGCAGGCCCATCGCCATCCTCACGAGCGCAGCAGCCCCGGCCCCAGCACCTGAGCTGCCTGTCATATTTCTGCTCCTTCGTTGATTTCCCTTTAGAGCCGTCGGCCATGGCTGCGGCGCGGACTGCGATGTTAGTCGACTTCCTGTGGCGATAAAGCTGGCGGTTTCAACATATAGCAACTAGACCAGGTAATGCTGTACTTGAGACGCAGAGTTTGACCAGCAGGCGGAGTGATCGCGCAACGCAGCCGGAACGTCTTTCTCTTCTTCGATGGTCAATCGCCATCGATAATCGACTAGATGTTTCATATCGCCCCCTAGTGTACTGGCATACGAATACGAGACCGTGGTCGAAAATGCAACAAGATACCCGTTTATCTAATTGCTACGACCCAAGCAGGATAAGTTGCAGAATAGGACTTGTCTGTTTTTTAGACGTTACTCAGACGTCAGGCAAATGTCCGTACATTCGTGTCAGAAGTTCCAAATAAAACTACCACACATTGTTAAAATTAGTTCACACAGATATTGTAAATGTAATTACTCTTTAATAATTAGTTAGACCTATTATAGCATTTTACTCTTCCCATTAAAATGACAAAAACGTTTATGGAGATAAGTTGGTATTTACATGTATTTTTTTCTATACAAATTTGAGTTATCTTAGGCGACAAATTTATTGCTGTACGGAATGACAGCTTTCATAGTTGTTCGGGTAGGAATGAAACATACGCAGCAAATGCAACAGCGGCCAAACTTACTGCTTATAATTCATGTGAGATCTCGTCTAGAAAACCTGAAAACCGAGACCTCCCAACTACAAGTATACAGTTTTAAAGTGGAGGATACTCAGCAACACTAGAATACACTGATCCTTTGCACACGTTTCAAGAACTAAAGCGATCTTCCATTTCAAATTCAATACACCAACAAAAAAATTTTTCCCATAAATGTGGTACAAAATACATAATATGGCATGAAATTCACCACCCCCCCCCCCCCCCCCAAAAAAAAAACCCTAAATATGTTTCAGTAAACATTTTACGTCAATATAAAGAATTATAGAGCTTTGACAAAGCTTTAAATAATCGTAGGTCTTAGTTATAATCATTGATCAATCTAACGGCAATTTCTTTGCCAAGTTACCTGCCCGCGTTCCACCTTGACCAACTGCCAAGCACAGATATCCGATATAAAGCTAACATTACCACTTGGGGAGATTATGTGTACTGTTCGTGGTAAAGAAAGATGTGCGTTAGTAACAGGTTGGGTTTTAGGGGGGGAAAAAATACGAAAAATAGTTTTATCAGGGACTAAACAGATTTTCGTCAACAACTACTAACCTCTTAATCTTGAAGCCTTAATTTACTCCACTATGAACTTTATAAAGGTCTTCCTTTAAGAAATAGCCTAATATTGCCCTGTAAAACTATTCTCATGTAGCTTATTTTACAGTCCATTTGTATTAGACTGGATTGGACGTTAGGCCTATATAAAATCACAAAATGTCATTTTAATTACAACAGACTAGTAGATAAATTACTGCAGTGGATTGTACTATGTAGGATTAATTTAATTATCACCTTTTCCACGCCTAACTTGTAGCACGTTAAAATAACTTTTACACTTGAATTTCTTTGATAGCAAAAGCTACAGTACCTTTCTTCAGCCGAAAATACCATTAGTCTACAAAACTCAAAATAAGTAACATTTAGCAGTATAAATGCGGTGTTTCCCGGCTGATGGCCCCAAGGTTAATGGATGGGGCGGAGTTAAGACGCGGGATCACTATACTACCCAATTTCAGCTTTTCCGCGCTTATCTATCCCCAACTTACCTCGAACTTGACCTTTTACGGTACCTCCAAAAAAACTGCCGTAATACCTCCCACAACTCCAGCATTCGCACTGTTGTTCTGATGCTTGTTTAGGATCTTGCATCACAACCCAGCGTTTCCAGTCCCGGCCGGACCCGTGTGTTAATTTGTTAGGCTGGGTTTTTCGCAATGACTGGCCATCAGTGGGGATACGGCGAGGAAAACGGTGAGTGCGACCGTCTGTAGGTCAGTCGGCGTGCAGGCTGGAGTCGGTGCGCTGAACTGACGCGCTTCCTCAATGATCCTCAAGGACTTTTTCCGAAGTTATTTATCCCATCAGTCTTCTATTATTATTTTTTACTTAATTTTAATTACTGGTTAACATCTCACTACACATATTTATTTATTTTTTGGTGGGGGGCGGCTCTATGGACTAATAGGTTGAAATGTTAACGCAACAGCTTCTATGTTAAATCTTTCAGCCTCACTTGTTCCTGAGTTAGGTTCATTTAATGCTAGATTAACCCATTTTCATAAGGGGATATTTGCAGTACATATCAACTACTTTATAATTTAAGGAACCTGTTTTATTGAGGTTTAAGTGTCTATTTGTCAAGTGATATTACTTTCCTCTGACGTATTTGTTCTTAACGATTAGAGTAATTAAATGTTGCTACAGTTTTGCTTTGTTTCATATAATAATTAAATTTGCGTTACTTCCCTGTTAGGTATGAACAGTCACTTTGGTCGTCATTTGAACGTGTTGTCAAGTTGGATGAACGCTAACGGCTTATTTTTATTTTTTAACATGAGCAAAGATACACCAATAGAGATCAGCTATGTAAACTCATTCAGCCCAGTTTATTTTAGAGCATTTTCGCGCGATACATTTGAACTGTTAAAAAATAATAATTCGCCAGGCTTTTATTTCCCAGGTCCTTCCGCCTGGCATAGAGACTACCCCATCGCGCAGGGCAATCGGCAGTCCCCCATCGACATCGTCCCCAGCGAGGCGCAGTTTGACCCCAGTTTGCCCCCCATCACGCTGGTCTATGACACCTGCATGTCCCTCAGCATCTCCAACAACGGCCACTCTGTGGTCGTCGAGTTTGATGATGAAGATGGCAGAGCCGGTAACGTTTCCAGAGGCGAAGCAATTATAATACACGCCTAAGTATCATTGTGTTAGCTGACGCAGATAATGTGAAAATTCTGATCTCATCTATATTTGCCTTAATTCTTCCTGGGTGGAGGTTTTTGGACCACAATGCAGTCAGTAGAGAAATATGTAAGGTCTTTGTAAATACATGTCAGCTTGACACACTAGTACTGCTTTATATCATATGCCTTATTTTTTTATCTTCTTTGTATAGGTCTACTATTTATTTTTATTGAAAACGCTAATATTTGCGCAATACTAATCCATACTGTATTCTGCCTCGTAGGTTAAAATTGGTGTAAAAACTGATTAGTGCTGCAGTGTTTCTGTTTGTAGATTTGAGGTATTTTTAAAGTACCGGAAATTACATTTAATTTGTATAATCCATAAGCATCTGGTTAGAAATTATTTGCATGTTTGAGTAACTGAAATCACCCACCGGAACTCTCAAAACCAGCCTGCTGAAGCATTTTCATATCCAGTGGTATTGGCTCCAAAAAGGAATGCGAGTTAATCTTAGTAAATTGCTTGACAATAGAGTTTGACTTAAGTAAATGCTTCTGTAAGAGCTCAAGAAGCTCAGTCAGAGGTTCAGTGGCAGATGAAAGGGTCATTATTTAACCAACCTGGGGTGAGTTTCCCGAAGCGTTCTTAACGCTACGTCGTTCTTAAGTTCTGTGTTAAAAGATAGAACTAACGAACGACGTAGCGTTAAGAACGCTTCGGAAACTCACCCCTGGCTGTTCTGGGAGTCCAGAGCCGTCATTGATCATGTGCTTCCCTTGATGAGGCATTTAATTTAGGCAAATATGAGAAACTGCGGCATTTCCATGAGGTAGGGATTTAATGTGTGGCTAATTTTACTGCTTTCGACCATTACTATGATTCTGCCATTATCCACTGATGCCCCCAGCCCCCTTCTAAAAATCCAGCATGGGGGAAGATGATCTTTCTGTGCCAAGGTGCTACAGAGGGATATCCAGCGTGGTAGAAAGAATGACAGCTGGCTTCTCTGCCCTGGCAGTCATCAGGGGGGGGCCCCTGGAGTCGGTGTATAGGCTGAAGCAGTTCCATTTCCACTGGGGTGGGACAGGCAGCTGCGGTTCAGAGCACACCATCTGCGGGAAGACCTTTGCATCTGAGGTGGGGGTGTCGCCCAACCCTTCCGTGTCCCCAGAACCCGTCATTTTGCTCTGTGTAGAAGAGCTACACTTTGGAGGTCACGCCAGTGTGTCTTTGGCTGTTCAGACAGGTATGAGTGGGATTACCGTTTAAGCCCCACGCCCTGATTTCCGCTTCCTTCATTTATAGCTTCACCTGGTTCACTGGAATGCTACCAAGTACAAGTCATTTGGCGAGGCGGCCGTAGCCCCTGATGGCCTGGCTGTGCTTGGCATCTTTTTGGAGGTGAGTTGGCCCAGTTCATCTCCATCAGCATGGAAGATTGAACTATGCTGGAATCTTTGCTGATTGTATAGCCAAAATGTCTACTGTGAATTTATTATTACATCAGTCCAATTATATTCTCTTTTTTTAAAGTGTGAAATTGTTAGGTCTGTGTTTTCTGCAGATCGGTGATGGACACAGGGCTTTGAACAGCATCACGGATTCTTTGTATATGGTCAAATTTAAGGTATGAAAATTCAGGATGTACCTTGGCACCACTGCATCCTCTACTTCCAGCACGATGCCCTTCATTGCTTTATGATTACAGTTGGTTCTTCTCAAAGTCTTACCACTTTTTTTTCCTTCATCCTTGAGCATTTTGTGACCTAAGGAGTTATATAAGGTTGTTTCCTCCTGCCCCCCCCCCTCCATCAATGCCAGGGGAGCTCAGTAGACTTCAAGGACTTCAACCCAAGGTGCCTCCTGCCCAAAAACCTGAACTACTGGACGTATCCCGGCTCACTGACCACGCCTCCACTGCATGAGAGCGTCACCTGGATTGTCCTGAAGGAGCCCATTCGTGTGTCTGAGAGACAGGTTGGTGGAGCAGGGGTGGGTCAGGGGCTCTGTGGTTTTCCAAATCTGAACCACACCGGTTATGGAAATGTGGGCTGGGAACATTGTCATCCGGACTTCCAAACCAACCCTGGAAGATTTACATGTTGGGAAGGTGCTGTTGGGATGCTGGGCTATCTGCCCTTCCTGTCACCTTACTAGGCATCTAACTGGCAGCAGTGTAAACCCAGCCTCAGCACGTCTGTGGGTCCTTGAGCAAGGCCCTTAACCCCCAGCTCCCTGGGTGCCCCAACAGGTGGTTGCCCTTCGCAGACAACTTACTCTACAAAGAGCAAGTTGAGGGAGGCGTAAAAACAATTTCCCCACAGGGATCAATAAAGTATCTATAAATGCATCACTAGATGGCATGATACCAACTTCATTTGTGGCTGGTTGATCGCTCTTCATGTGTTGATTACAGGTCAAGGGCTGGCTGGTCTGCAGAGTGCCATAGCTTCTGTCTTGGGATATTCTAGAAACTGCTTTTGGAATTTAATGTATCCCCTAAGCTGTGAGTTTTGTAGAAAAAAAGCAAATTACTGTAACTTTCCCCAATTATTTTTTCCCATGGGACAAATTCTGATAATAAAAATTGCCGAGACGGGAGTGGGGTGGGAGAACAGTACCATTTTAAAGTTTGGCGGGTGTGGGGGTGGAATCGGTTACCTCTCCTGGGGCCGCGGGATGCCTGTTGGAGAGCCCAGTTATACACATTCAACGTCAGCTGTCAAGCTCGGAGAAAATGCAGACATCACTGAACTTTTTGCATTTTTTAAAGCTGAGGTTTTATTGCAGCCTTTTGGGTTCATAATGGAGGACAAATTACCAAAACTATAACATGTCTAAGTGTGAAACATTTAAATTAATAGTAATTGTTTATAATTAGCAGACTTCCCTCAGGAATAAGGGTGTGAATACTGTATTTAGCAAGTTGCTACCATAAATATTGCAAAGACCTTTTCTATCTGAGATCTTTCTATGTTGTTTTTTAAATGTTCCTTAACAGCCCTGAGTCTATTGAGGGACACTTTCGTGACTGCAGGCACAGCGCTATGACTGTGTATCTTGCTCAAATGTAATTTTAGAAGAGGCTCATGCATTTATGGGATGTAAACATGAATACCAATACACTTAAGAGAATATTCAAATTACATTTAATTAAATGAAACAGAATACATTTTAATCCGAATGTCGCAGGATACCACGTTCACTGTGTAAATCCGGTTATTTCACTAACTGATTATATTCAATAGAGACTAAAAGGCTTTCACAATACTTGCATGTCCAAGGAAATCTAAAAATGTTCCTCTATTTTTTTTTTTTAAGACGTGCTTGCAAACTGATTCATATTTGGTACTCTTGTAGAACAGCGTATATAATATTTAGGATATTGAACTATAGGTTGCATCTACTCTGAATCCCTCCAAGTCATTAGACCAGAATGTACTAAACACAGTGATGACATTTCAGTCATTTATTAGCATTGTTTAAGTCGGATCTTTTCCTCTTGGTGGTTATACCCCTTTAATATAACCTGCCAACTTTGAGGTCTCAATTAGGCCAAATGTAAATAGATCTGTTCTGATAGTGCAAAACCTCTCCCACGAGATTAGACAAAGGAGAATCCTCATGAGCCATCCCTGTATCTCACTCCTTGTTTTGTCATGAATATCTTGGCTTTGAAGGGAGCGTTCATGTGCTTTTCCGGAGGCAGTGTGTGGTTCAGCAGTTTGACATTGTGGCTGGGATCAGAAGGTCATCAGTTCAAGTCCCAGGATGGGCAGCATGCTTTCAGTGTTGGGCCCTTGAGCAAAGCCCTTAACCTTGAGTTGCTCCAGGAACTATCTGACCATATTTCTCAAAATTTGTCTGCTAATTATGTAAAAAAGCTAAGTGTTTCATGTTGGTGGATGTCTTGTTGTCACCAACCCCCAGAATCAATAAGGCATTTCTGAGAATTGCATTTACTTATTTATCTGACACTTTTATCCAAAGTAACATACACAGAATAGATGTTTGGGAGTGTCAGCCAGTGCCCCTGGCACAGTTTGGTTTATGGACCTTGCACAGAGGCAAAGCAGGGATATGATCACTCTGCTGGCCAGCAGATTTCGAATCCATGACCACCTGGACATGAGCACAGTTCCTAGTCCCACTCCGCAACACTGAATTATCAGTAAGGAAGTTGAGAATTATCTATTGGCTAAAAATGTTTCATGGCCCTGGTTTATGTGTCTCTTTCATCACTCCCATCATATAGATGGGAAAGTTCCGGATGCTGCATTTCAGTGACGAGGAGGAGGATCGCCAGCGCATGGTGAACAACTACAGACCCCCTCAGCCTCTGAAAGGAAGAAGAGTCCGAGCCTCCTTCAAGTAGCACGCCCAACTGGGAACACTGAACCAAGATGTCCCCCGTTCTTCGGTAGAAAACCCTTATCCTCACCCTAGAATGAGCTTACTATGGTCCCTGAGTCATACTGCCAATAAAACAGAGAGGTGCCCCTTGGTAATACACCTGCTGCTACAGTTGCACTGAACAAGGCCATCTCTACCTCCTCTTCCACTCTTGAAAGCCATGCATTGAATATCAGTTGCAGGGGAAAGGTAAAGTACACCGGAATAAAGAACACTAGTTCCACCTTGAATTTCCTCACTGTAAAACTGCTTGTATGACAACAGTGCGCCTCGATTGACTCCTTTGTCCTTTGACTCAGCTACACATAGCTCAAGCTACTCAGGTGAACCAATTAGACTAAATGTAAGGCAGTCATATGATTCAACCTGCCTGGGCTTTAGGTGTAACTAGTTCCGCTGTCCGCGTGGCTCTGTGGACTGACTGTAAATGCCGAGTAATGCTGACTCATGTTTTGATTAAGGGGACCAGGGAATGTCTTGTCATTTTCTCACCTGTCTTATATACTGCTTTAAACCGGTTTCATTTTTACTGTCTTGGAGAAATTGTATGTGACTTTCAGACCTATTTCTGAAGTATTGTGCTGTTCAATGCGTTTGGTATGGTATCTTTCATTTGGTGTTGTACGTCTCCAAAATACAAATAAAATACTTTTATTGAAAAATGTCTTTATTGGCAAAAATAAAACGATTACTGTGTAACAAACACGTTGATAGTGATTTTATTTAAAGTTTTAACTCTTCCCTATGATTTATATCCTAAAATGACATAGTGAGAATGTTGTTTTGAAACTGTAGATTATTTTTATTACTCACTGGAAAACATTGCATCATTATACATCATTACATGTTTAATATGGGTGATGACAAAATGCTGAGCTGATCATGGTTTGTATTCTTCAGCTTAGTGAATGTGAGCCTGGAATGTGTTTAATGATCACCCCCGAATGCCTCTGAAGTTTCCTTGCTGAGAATTTACCCTGTAAATGTTCTGTACTGCTGTTTTGAGGCATTGACACTCTAATTGAAAATCACTTTCAAAGCTCATAATTTACCAATTCGTACAGCTAGATGCTTCCTGTAGCCAGGAAAGTTGCTCGACTCGTGTTGTCATGCCAGAAGTGATCGTGATACAACACACAGACACACACAGTACACCATGTGCTCTTTCCTTTTTAGCCATTTAAGCTTGGATAGCTGCCAGCAGGTGTTAGATTGATCCAATGCCAGATACACAATTTGCCTTTAAAGGTTAGGGTTTTGAGGGTTTTATAACATGGCTGAATCATTTGAAATGGCTTTCTATTAAATGCACTCTTAAGCTAATTAACTCCAGGCCTGGACAACCCCTGGGCATGTAGACTTCACAGCCCAGTGAATCCCAGATTCGGTAGATGGTTTCCCCTAACTTCTTAATTAATTAGACACCTACAGGGGCTTTTGTTTGAAACTGGCATATCATGAAATGCCTGAATTGTTTATGAGAAGAAGTGTTGCGCTGATAAAATATAGAAGTGCAAACGTCTTGTGGTCATGCATTCAATGAGGGACATGACAAAATTATACACCTTAAAAAATTAATGTTGCGAGTCCATCAGCAGTTATGTCTAAATATACATTTCTGCGGTGCAGAGTACGATCCACAGGCAAACATTAACTTAAATGTTACATTTCTTGAAAATAAAAAACTCATAATGTTGGGCAATCACTTTAAAGTTGTATTTGTGTCGTCGTGGCTCCTAGTTTTTCTACCAAATTTATAGCTGAGCTAATGAAAGCTCATCAGAGAATTCTAGCAAGTTACACTACAAGCTACATAGCAAAATTAGCTTAAACTACATTGAAGCTACTTTAAAATGTAATCTCTGGTACCAATTAAAAAATAATATTCACCTCCCAAATTTTTCAAATAACTATTATAAACATTCCATATTCTATATATTCTATATTTAATATTTGCCATATCTATATTACATCATCTTCAATTGGCTTGACTGGTTTGGAAATCAGAAAGAATACTAACAGAAAAAAATGGTATGAATGCAGAGCTACATACATAGCACTCATAAGAAACGTAGCTATTGCGTTCACTGAGAATCAACCCCGTATGAGAAGCGGAAAAAGGCGACCAGAAGATAAATAATTCTGGCACCGAGTTAGTATACAGTAAGCATTTATGGAAAACGTAGTTAAACTATAGCTTCGCTATTTGTAGCAACGCTACTGTCCAAAACTGGTCGTCGAGAGGTCTTTATATGTAGGAACATAAAGCCAAGTATATTCTAACAGTTTAGTCATGCTTAATTTACTGGTTGAAACAAAATCCAGTAGCCACAGAGCATTGGCTTACATGTGGGTGGAATGAAAACGCGGATTGGCTGGGAGAACCCTCCAATTAGCGGCCTGATATGGGCAGACGAGCAACAGTATTGGTCCCTGTATGACCGAGTAGTTAAATAAAGGCGTTCAGTATTAACTAAATGCTAGTGCTTCCACCTTGAGGTCATGAGAAAAACTGCCAAAGGCTTTTTAAATAATTGTAGTTTGTTATAAACGTTATACATTGTCCCCGACTTAAGCGTCTCCAACAAACGTATCGTATTTCGAAATAGACGTCAGAATATATACATATATACAGTCCAGTGTACAAACTTCTAACATACTGGTTTCCAGGCTGTAAATTTATTTGTATGCAAAGAATTAAGTGTATATATACAAGTGGTGGCATTGTGGCGTTTCCTCCAGTTTCCCCCCACGAATGAAAAACATGCCGAGGAGTTAGCCTACGTACCAAACGTGCTGGAGTTACCAAATTGCCCGTAGGTGTGAATGGTGTGTGAGTGTCCCCTGTGACGCGTCGGTGCCCCATCCTGGGTTGTTCCCTGCCTTGTGTGTGGATGGATGTACTAAATTATCTAAATTTAGATAGGTAAAATATTTGTCCATTCATCCATCCATTCAACCATCATCTTCAAACTAAACAGACTTATAGCCTACCTACATGAACTGTCAGTGTATATAACATACACAGTCATTTTCAAAGACACAAACACACGTATATGTATACACACGCGTTACCAGCTGCATGTGCCTCACGGTCGGCGGCATTTTTTTAGCTTCACTTTGCCGCTGTTCTGCCGTATCAAATGTTTTAGTAAATTAGATGTTGTGTTTTTCGCTGTTGAAAGCGTTTTGCTGCAGGTGTTCTGTCGATATATGCTGCCTTGTCGAAAAATGCTACCGTAGTGCTAATCGATAGTCCTAACCCTAACTCTTACCCTAACCCTAACCATAACCCCCCAAAACCCCTAAAACCCTTACCTTAAACGTAACCCTAATCCCTAAAACCTAACCCTAATCCCAAGACGGTGGAACAGCACATGCGCAGAAAGGCTCGATAACACGTCTCGATAGGTAGTATTTTATGACAGAACACCCCGCACGAAGTTTGCAACGAACGACAATGTTCTTTTCATCTTTACCTGACACAAAGTCGAAATAATGACTATACTTCCAGCTGCTGAAAGTACACCTCTCGCCCTCTCGATCATCCTCCATGATTTATTTAGCTTTTTGGTTAGTGGTGAGCATAATCTAGTCTGATCTGTCGTGCGTTAACGTCATCGTAAGACCTATTTAGGACAAATTACTGATTGTGTTCACCCATAACGCGGTAAGGCTGTGTTACGGAATAACGGTAATATTATTAGTGTACGCTATATAGTGAAATAGTTCCCCTTACACTTGCCATTACTGTGAAAAATAATAATATTACTGTATAATACATTACTGAGTAACGCGTTACTGCCCAACGCTGTCAGCCAGCAAACAAGCAACACTCCCACTTTCACAAAGAGCCTCTTTAACATACTGGTCACAGTCCCCCTATGAATATTGGACAGTATTAAACCATTTATCCGATGCCAATAAGAAGGATGATGCTTAAGAAATAGAAAAAAAGCATGAAAATATTTTCATTTACAGTTGTTCACTCAGTTTTCCAATGCTTAACAATATATTTTTTTTTAAATCTGCAGTTTATGAAATACATGGAAAAATGGTAAAAATCTGTGGTGTGTAAAACTTTTTACGGGTATAGTGTATGTGGAGCCTGGTGGCCAGTCTTCACTGACTGCACGTTCCATCAGTAACAGCAAGCGTGAAGGTTGAAATAGCAGAGCAATAGCACAGCTGTACATAAAATATTCCAATCCACACAATACAATGAGTTCAAAAGAGGACAAACTGTT
The DNA here is from genome assembly GCF_048594095.1 of Paramormyrops kingsleyae. Lineage (NCBI taxonomy): Eukaryota > Metazoa > Chordata > Actinopteri > Osteoglossiformes > Mormyridae > Paramormyrops > Paramormyrops kingsleyae. The sequence continues at coordinate 21,537,891 of NC_132807.1, forward strand.
GGTGCGCATCTCACTGGTGCATCTGTGACGAGGACAAGAAGTCTTTGTGATGTATCGAGAGCCATTGTATCCAGGGTAATGTTGCCATACCACAGTGAAGGACAGACCATGTTCACACGGGGTAACTGTGGAAACTGTCTGAAAGGGAAGTCCGGGCACTAACCCAGACTGTATCCAAAAACATAAGACCACAGCTGTTTAACTTATTGCAGATTTAAATGCACACCTCAACTCTTCTGTTTCCACCAAACCTGTTCATCAGGAGCTCCGCAGGGTCAATATTCCCGGTCCAAACTTTTGGTTATTCATGCCAATGCCAAATGTCGGTTTCAATGGTGTCAGCAGTGCAAATATTGCACTTTGGACAATACTGTCCTCTGATGAGTCCATCTTCCTGTCTTAACCACATCCAAGAGTGTTACATTGTGGAGAAACTCCAAAGAGGCTTTCCACCCAAATTGTGGCATATCCTGAGTGCAGCATGGGGGTGAATCAGTGATGATTTGGGCTGCAGTAACGTAGTGTTCCCTATGCCCACTACTTATTCTAGATGGGTGCGTCACTGCCAAGGACTACCGAAACATTCTGATGGACCATGTTCAAACATTGTATCCTGAAGGCGGTGCCATGTATCAGGATGATAATGCACTAAAACGCACAAGACTGGTGACAGAGAGGTTTGATGAGCATGAAAGTCTCCTATGATCTCCCATGGCCTGCATAGTCACCAGATCTGAATATTACTGAGCCACTGTTTTCGACGGGCTAGTCAGGAAACATTTTCCTCCACCAGCATCATGTAGTGATCTAGTGACCAATTCTCAAGACAAATTGATGCTACATTGGCCTCAAAAAGAGATCCCACACCATAGTAATACATTATTGTGGTCTAAAACTGGGGGTTTCAGTTTCATTGTCCAACCCCTCTACATTTATTTGTGAAATGTAGGCCTAAATGTAGAAAGAGTATATCACACTCAACCTCAATGAAATTTTTGCTGTTAACATGTGCTTCCCCGTTCTACAGTCCAGGAACAGAGCCCGTCTGGGTTCATCCTGCAGCAGTATGTTCTGATGGTGTTTATGGATGGTTGCTCACCAAAGCTGTTCCATTTAGTAATCAAGCAAAGGCTCATTTCACCCTTCCAAACAGCTGCTAATGAAGGTATCCTTTGTTTACTTGGGTCTATTTCGGCAGTCTGAGTATCACGCTCTCTGGGTGAAGATTATGTGCTACACCGTATACCTGCTGCCTTCCTCTCCTGAAAAACAACATACATCCCACCCACCCCCAGAACATTAGCTGACTAACTCTTCATTCATTTATCCATCGATTTTCAAAACTGCTCATCCAAGCGTGGGTTGTGGTTACTGCTGATCTTAGCAACTAGAAAGTACCCTGATCCCTCATAATGACTGCATAGAAGCATAATGTCACCACTGCTTTTATCTCCTCATGTGCAAACCTTTCATTTTCACTCCAGAAGTCATCAGCAAGTTGCCTGTAAAACCTTGTGAATAACAACCTGAGATTTTTTGAGATTATTAAATAAAAACCCAGTACAAACTAATTCATACAGAAAAAATCATTTCTGCCAAGTTTGTCTTTTAAGGAGTAGACAGATGGATGACAATAAAAACTAAGTACACTGTCAGAAAAAAGAGAACGAATTTGTACCTTGGGGCTGTAACCTCAAGGGTCTGCCAATTGTACCCTAACTGTAGGTAAATGTACCTTTTAGTCTAAATTAAGGTACATAAATGGACTCTGGGTAACATCCCCAAGGTACAAGCAACATTAATGTACCCCCATTTCTGTATCTTAAAAGGTACAATGACCTACAGCTAAGGTTCAACTGGCAAGCCCTTGAGGGTACAGCCCCAGTGACAAGCAAAGGTACAAAGTGGTACTCTTTTTCACATGTACAATGTAAAATATATACCAAGGTATTAACACGGGAAACTATGTCTCTGGGTCAGGAGACTGAGTCTGGAGGGTCTTCACCTCAATCCTTGTGAGCCAGCAGAGTAATCCTCACTGCTGTGACCTTCAGCAAGGCCGTTGGCCCCAAGATCTGTACCAGGCACCAGATATATGGCTGCTGTAGTGTCTTGACAGCAAACCTTGTGTCTCATAGCAGAGCAAGATGGTATATATGCAAAAACCAAGTAACTGATTGATCAAAAAGCAAATTAAGCTGTGATTTTGCCTGTATCCATTAGCTCTTTTGGAGAGGAGATGGTCTATTTTGCTTTCTAAGGCTGTGATTTTCTTTCTTTCTTTCAATGCACTTCAACAGTGCAAAAAAAAGCTGTCAACATTCAAAGGCGTTTTCATACTTCAAAATTTAATGTTGAAATTATTACACGAAAAGTACTGTTCTATGGGTTTTATGGAGACAGACAGGCTGAGGTCTGTAGGGCACATAATCGTAAGTAACGCCAGATACGTCAGCGAGTAAAATCCCCGTAAAATCAGCTGAACGCTATGCTGATGCAAGCTGAACGTTTAACCAAACAGAAGTCGGCGCCCAGGAGATAAAAGGCATGAGATAATGCACTAAAAATGATTTTCGGATTAAATATTTACCACTGCATTCATCCATCCACCTATCCATATTCCAGCCATGTATCCAGGTCAGGTCGCGTTAAAGTGTAGTTCAAATGAAGGGTGACAAACTGAGAATTTAGCCAACGCTACAGTCTCTATATAATGTCCTAATTTATGTATGAATTATATTTTCATATTTGATTTCATATTATATTTTTATATTTTACTACATATACATGAAAAATCTCAAACCCGGCACGCGTTTGAGTAATAACTAAACCACACCCCGGCGCTATACATGACCAGCCCCTTTATGAACCAATCAGAAAAGGAGAATAACGTATCATCCAATCAATGGGCAGGGGGCGGAGTTTTTATTTAACCGCTTCACAGCAAAGAGGAAGTCGACTGCCAGGGTGAAGAGTTGGGAGGACGGGGAAGTGTACATTGGAAGGGGTCTTTCTTCAGCTTGACAGGTGATATAATATTTGCAGCGATGTCGAAAAAGAGTGTTAATAATCATAGGATTTTCTGACATGTTTTAACTGTGATCGACACATAAAGTCTCACGTGTTGGCGTGGCTGACCCACAGCTAGCCGGTCGGCTAGCCAGTCTCCTAGCCGGCTGGTGTTGCGTACCTGTTCAAGACACAGTAACCTTTCATTAACGAAGTCATTAAGCAATGGGATTTTCAGTGGCTACGTGCTGCGATCCAAACTTTCCCTGGTCAGAAGGATATATGGTGTATGGCCAGTTCATTAACTGATCACGCCGTACTTTCCAGGGAAGTTCCTTAGTAAAGCGTAATATTCACGTGTTCTGCTAAATTTGTGCAATTTATTCGTTTATAACGAGGGTTTGTAGGAACTCTACATTCCATACGGTATTTACAGTTGAAGTCATGAAACTGGCGTGGCGATCATACATTTTTATTCGAAGCAGTTTGGCTATATTGTATGTACTACAAATAAAGTGTAGGCACAAGATAAGAATTTAAACATGTTTTCTGTTGTTGACCAGATGACCCTACGTATTCCCGATACTATGTATTTAATTCTTTGCCTGCTTAAATTTAAGAGCAACGTTATAGGCTTGACATTAAACAGCTGCCAGCATATAACGAAATTAATTTTGCTCCCGGTACATTTACTTTCGGAATGACTTGATTTATGATTTTATCAATGAGGAAAGAACCCGCAGCTCTTACCAAAAAATAAAATCAGGAAAGTAACTATTTGATTTTAAATTTTTTTCAGAACACTGCAATCAAGACTGAGAGCCGTAATATTAGTTATATGTCCTAGGTCCCAGTACTGAAATGTCTGGTACTGTGGCTTCATGGATCCTGCGTCGTGCTCAGAGTAAATCCCTCACAGTTTCCTGCGGCCAGCACAGACTGTACTCCAGGATCAACCGCCCACCTCCTCGGCCTGTTTCCCGGCCCAGAAGGATTCGGGCAGCCAGGTCCTCTTCCAGCAGTAGCCCTGAGTTTAACGATGGTAGAGCCCCCTCTTCCCAGAGGCAGTCTTCTCTTGAGAAGGTGGACTTCCGGTTGACTGGTGCGCAGATCAATGGCCTTCTGCGGGCGAATGAGCAGAACGTGCGGATCCCCGAGTTCGATGGCCGGGGCCTCAGCCCCGTGCTGCGGTTCGAGAGCAACCAGCTGCCGGCAAACGCGCCCAATGAAGACCGGCGCAGCGTCGCCACCTGCCTGCAGACCAAGGGCATGCTCTTCGGCGTGTTCGATGGGCACGGTGGCCATGCCTGTGCCCAGGCGGTGAGTGAGCGTCTCCTCTATTATATAGCAGTGGCTCTCATGCCCCGGCAGAGCCTGGAGGAGATCGAGTACGCCATGGAGAACACCAAGCCCGTCCCGCCCATCCTGCAGTGGTACAAGCACCACAACGACTACATCTACCGGGAGTCGGCCTCCCTGTACGTGGACCACCTGCGGGTCTTCTGGCAGGAGTTGCTGGAGAACGAGGAGCACGGAGATGGCATGGACCCCCTTGACGCCCTGGCCTACGCCTTCCGCAGGCTGGACGCTGATATCTCCCTGGAGGCCCAGGTGCCACTGGACAGTGAGCTGATGAGGAGCACAGCCATCCAGGTGGCGTTTGCTGGCTCCACCGCCTGTCTGGCACACGTGGACATGGAGGGCATCCTGGTGGCCAATGCCGGTGACTGCCGGGCGGTGCTGGGGGTGCAGGAGGAGGACGGCTCGTGGAGCGCCCTGCCGCTCTCCCGGGACCACAACGCCCGGAACGTAGCGGAGCTGGCGCGGCTCAGGTCCCAGCACCCCAAGGCGGAGGAGGCCACGGTGGTGCAGGACGAACGGCTCCTGGGCATCCTGATGCCATTCAGGGCCTTCGGGGACGTGCGCTTCAAGTGGAGCAAGGAGCTGCAGCAGAGCGTGCTGGAGAACAGCTGCGACCTGGATTCCCTGGACATCTACCAATACACTCCGGCCAACTTCCACACACCGCCCTACCTGGAGGTGACCCCGGAGCTGACCTATCACCGGCTGCGGCCCAAGGACCGCTTCCTGATCCTGGCTTCAGATGGGCTGTGGGACATGCTGAGTGACGACGAGGCCGTGCGGCTGGCCGCCGAGCACCTCACCGGGGTCCACCTCCAGGCGCCGGTGTCGGCCAGCGAGCGGCAGATGAACCTGGGTCAGATGCACAGCCTGCTGCTGCACCGCTGTGCCGTGCCCTCCCTCGACCTCAACTCCGCCACGCACCTCATCCGGCACGCCGTCGGCACCAACGAGTACGGGGAGCTTGACCAGGAGCGCCTCTCTGCCATGCTGGCCCTACCCGACGACCTTGCCAGGATGTACCGTGACGACATCACAGTCACCATTGTCTACTTCAACTCCGACCTCGCCAAGGCCAGAGAGGATTAATGGGAGCCGGGGACCCCGTGCCCTCCGTAGAACTTTCCGGGGCTTATTGGGGCAATTCCTTTCTTCCATCTAATCTCAGTTTGTGGGATTAGTGTTAAGTAGCCTAAGTTGTGTTTTTACAGTACAGAAAGCCTTGGCTTCGGATAGATGTTACAAAATTGTACTGCAGCTTACTGTCACTCTTGTTGCCATTACCCACATACATTCTTGTCCAATTCATCCTGTTGAATAGACAGTTAATTTAGAGGAATCAGCTGTCACTCACCCTCTCTCTGATGGACGGAGCTGGATTTGAAAGCGAGCTGACACTGTACTGAAGTGCAGTCGGTCTTACTTAGGTCTGCATCGGCACTCTACTGTTCAGTGCATTGCCTTTACCAATAAGTTTCAGTGGCTGCAGATGTTACGATTGTGATTGGTCTATTTGGTCACATGTGACATCAGTATGACGTACCTGAAGGGTTTTTCTGAGTAGTATTATAGTGATTAATAAATGATAAATCTTAATTTATTTCTCTTTTCATGACTTTTAGATCGTTATAACTTTAAGATTCTGCTGCTACTTAAGGTGGACACATCACTCCAAGGATAGTTAGGATGGCTCAATAGAGGAGGTGCATGTCACATGATTTGTTATGTGGATCGTGATTTGCTAGCAGGGAAACTCAAACCAGCGGGATCAGTAATTCCAGATTCTCATTACTGTTTTTTATTTTTTACTGAATGTTAATGACTTTTTGCTTGCACTGGCAAAAGTACCCAGTCCAACTCGGATTATTAGTCTATATATTGGAATAAGAATCCTTTTCTTTGGGTTTTTGACCTGTCTTTTAATACTTGGACACTTTCACTGTTTCTAATATGAAGAACATTGTACATATAATCTTTTAAATTGTTTTAAAAAAAAAAACTCAGTGTAACTTACTTATACATGTTGCTCTATGTATGTTGATTTACTTGCCAGAAGTTGTAGTCATGTAATCTGTTGAATGTGATTTAAATCTGTGTAGTACAGGTGAGACATAGAGGAAAACTTGGTGTATATAAATTTAGTCCATCATACATAGAGAAATACTGTAGACTCCTGAATGTTGGTTTTCACTTAGACGTGTTTCATTTGTTGTGATCGTTTGGTTATACTTTTGCAAGGGAAACGTACATGGAGGTTGTATGTATTTGAAGTATTTTTTACACGTTTTTGTGTGTCAGCTTTGCTGTTTCATTGCTGTCTCTGTTAGGGTGAGCATTTGTCTCCATTGAAACATTGTTTTAGATTGTTAATTTCATTTTTTATCAGTACTTTACGTTTCACTTTATTTTTAAACCTCATTGAATTCTAACTGGCTAAATTGTTTCAAGTGATGCGTTTTGAAAGTAGTCTTTTGCCAAAATTTGCCTTTCATTAATGTTTTCTATTTAATACTAACATTTAACAGAATAAACATGATTTTAAAACAAAAAAACCTTTCCTGATATAATAAATTAGCGCCGATTAACTGTTGTAATGAAGCATTCCACTTGAGGGCAGTATTGGCCACATTTTCCAGCTGAAACGACCATCAATCCTGCGTTCATAGTACGCAAAAGGAAGTTCATACACGTATATCAAGAATCATGCACTGGATTCTGAAAGTAAACAATGGAAATGGATAATCCGGAAAACTTTAAATACTTTAATTTTTATGTGCAGACTACAGCTTTATACAAGTGCAATTGATGATACTGATTGAAATACTGGTATGAAGGTCCAAAAATGCTGAAAATATGTATTGTTGCTTACCACTTGATTTCTATCCAAACCCACAATCTTTGAGGAAAAAGTCCAGATTCACGATTACCAGCAAGTGGACAAGTTGGAGTTGACAAGTAAAGTAAGAAAAATATAGAACCACATCAATATCTGCACGAGTGGTGTAATAATGCATGCAACTTCAATTTTGCGTTTTTCAAATGACAGTAACTGCAGGTGAAAATGTTGGCAGACACCAACCTGAATTGTCAGAATGAGGATGCATACTTATTTTTGGTAGAGTAACCTAACACTCATAGAGTGGGAGTCAGTAAGACAAAACCTGTTTCGTACAGATGCAGTTTGGAAGAGGCTCGGATTTGCCTACCAATCAGCCCATAGTCTCGTCTGTCAAAAACCTGAGCAGAAAGCAGAATCTTGCTGGACACATGGGGATATTCTGTTTGTAGCTCTGTAAATAATTGATGAACCTGGCCGGCTTGGATATATGTAACACACCTTCTGAGACAGGTTCCTCAGAATAGCATTCAAGGTGTTTCCTTAAGGCTGGAGATACCTGAGCAAGCACAAAATGTAGAAAATCAGTCAATTGCATGTAATATAAACTGCTTTAGCTGAAATAAAAATAGCTCTGTACCATATTTTAAGCAGCAAATATCTTTTATTTATGGCGGTGTTTTTGAAACACAGACGTTTCATCTGACCTTGATGAATACTGTATTTCATTATAGGTTTTGTACAAATATATATTTTCTATTTCTGGTCTTCTGCTTGATGCAAACAGGAAGTTGAGCATGGAGACATCACTGGCTTAAAAATAAAATGATGAATTTCAATTTTGCTGACAAATAGATTCACAGGCGTAATCACATATACTGAATTTCCATTGAAATGTTTCATACTCATTTCAGCATTTTATCTCCACATAATACTAACCAGTCCAGCAATACCATCCATCCTAGGACTGGGTTCTGTGTCCATAAATTCAGATTTCGAGAGTCATGCGAGCATTTGAGTATGAGAGCATGGCCTGCTCATTTTTTGCCATGGTAACAGGAGTTGTGAGCTCATTCTCTAGTGCAAGCACTTGTTACCTCACGAGTAGACTACTGCAACTCTCCACTAACAGGCCTATCAGCATGTGCTATCAGACCACTGCTGATGATTCAAAATGCAGCAGCACGTCTGACATTCATCAGCCTGAACGTTCTCATCTCACACCCCTCCTTGTCGCTCTTCACCGGCTCCCGATTGGCACTAACTTAAAGTCCTTGATGCAGACTTACAGGTCCACCATTGTACAGGCACCCATCTCTATCAAAAGGCTCCTCAAGACCTACATCCCATCTCACCCCTTTCAGCCAGCAGACCAATGTCGCTTGGAGCTGCCTTCACCACGTGAGAAATGTCACTCTAGATGGTTCTAATGTGGTTCTAATATGGTTCCCTGGTGAGCTGCAGAACCACATCCAGTCATCAGACTCCCCTCCCATCTTGTCATTGGAATTCACCTTCAAGAAACACCGCAATGTTTAAATGTTTACATCCAACTGCACTTGTATTAATTGCATTGGTGATCGCATTTACTGCAGCTTATGCTATTTATGGTATTTCATGCCCATGGAGGGTTTATGGTGTTATTAAGTTATGTCCTGTGTGATGTCTTATGTCCAAAATTGTTCATATGTTAATTTTTCTTCTACACTGCAGTCTAGTTATACCTGAGTTTACATTTTTAATTACCTGTTATGTGTTAATGCACCAAAAAAATTTGTGTAATAAAATAAAGGAAACTAATCTAAAAAGACCCATCTGTTCTATGAATTTATCAACTAGCCTGGTGCCTCTTTACATTCCCTGAGTGTTCTTATGTTGCATTTCTGGTCCTTGAATAATCTTAATCTTATTAGGTCCTTGCTTTGTTAGATATGGAGGATTTGCAGTGCGGGCCCAAAGAGTACAGAAGCTGCATAGTTGCACCAGTGTGTCTCCTTCTGGGTGCGTTTGGCATTGACTGCTGATGTTTAATAAATGCTCACAGGTTGTAAACGTGATAATGAGGGCAGCAGAGAGGATCATGGGGGCTCCTCTCCCACTCTTCACTGAACTACAGTGTTGCTGACCACAAGTCCCTGCACTGGATAATGAGGACAGCAGAAAGGATCATGGGGGCTCCTCCTCTCCCACTCTTCACTGAACTACAGTGTTGCTAACCACAAGTCCCTGCACTGGATAATGAGGACAGCTGAGAGGATCATGGGGCCTCCTCTCCCACTCTTCACTGAACTGCAGTGTCGCTGACCACAAGTCCCTGCACTGGACAATGAAGACAACAGAGAGGATCATGGGGGCTCCTCTCCCACTCTTCACTGAAGTGCAGTGTTGCTGATCACAAGTCTCTGCACTGGACAGTGAGGACACCAGAGAGGATCATGGGGGCTCCTCTCCCACTCTTCACTGAAGTGCAGTGTTGCTGATCACAAGTCTCTGCACTGGACAGTGAGGACACCAGAGAGGATCATGGGGGCTCCTCTCCCACTCTTCACTGAAGTGCAGTGTTGCTCACCACAAGTCCCTGCACTGGACAATGAGGACAGCAGAGAGGATCATGGGGGCTCCTTCCGCCCATCACCGAACTGTACAGGAAACATGTCATCCGCCATGCAAACATCGTGGTGACAGACCCCCCCCACCCATCCCACAGACCGCTCCCCCGCCTGCCATCTGGCAGAAAGTTCTGGAGCATGTGAACCATCACTTCCAGACAATGCGGCAGCTTCTTCCCTCAGGCAGTCAGGCTCCTTAACACCCTGCTGCTCCCCAAGGCCCAAATCTACCCCCACTTGTCACCCCCCAACCTCAAAGGCTGCCACTGCTCCTATCTACCCTCTAAAGGTGCTGCTATTTGTTGCTTTGTTTGCTTTTCTAAATCACATTTGCACATTCTTTATTTTCACTACACTGCACATTTCCACTACACCTCACACAGGCACAAAATCAAACATAGCTTTGAACAGTATATATATTGTATTTATGTTCATCTAACTCTTGTGTCTAGAAGTTGAGTTAGATGTTGTGCTGCTGTTGCTCCAAAACTGCTCACACTTGTACCTGGGTATTCACTGGAAGCTCAGCCTAGCTGCACTTATGCCTAATTAAGTCCTTGCCAGTACATATGTTTGTATTGTGCTATTTGCCTGACTTGTACGTCGCTTTGGACAAAAGCATCTGCTAAATGTGTAAAGATGTAAATGATATACATCCCTAATCTGTCAAAAAACAATAAAATACTGTGATCTGTGATACTAAACTACATATGGAACTCCCAATGTCTTCTTCATCATCATTTTCTTCATTTTTCTTCTTCTGATTATTATTATTTTTCTGTCTGTATTTAAGATCACCCAGGTCCATCTTTGAGACTGAGAACTGAAACTCAAATACACACGCACTGGTGAACAATCAGAGCATTTTCTTCTACCACTCATCAGCCCAGGGTTTGAAGGCCAGGTCAAATACCACAAATCACACTGGAATCCATCTGCACTCCATTCCATTGACACGGCATTCTGCAACCATGGTTACGCATAAATAAACCTCCCCCCCCATCTTCCATTCCTCAATAAAAATAATCTGTCACTCTCACCCATCGAAAAATAGACATCGGCCCAAAATACTTAGTGTTCAGAAATACCCCTAGCACACATGCACCATGTTGTCTTTATTTAGCGATGCACTGGAAATGTACAGTCTGCCCCCCGCCCCCCATGGTACAGTACCTACGGACACGTGACATCATCCCCAGCTGGCCCCTCAGCCTTTGTGCTGGGCAGTGGCGTCCCCCATAACCTTCAGCTTATCCAGTGCGGTACATCTGCGAAATCAACAGCAACACCCAGCCTCCAAGGCTCCCTCTTCAGAGGATGGATGTTTCATTAAGGCCTTTGAATGTGTTTCTGGCTCACACAGTCTTTGGAAAGCTGCATTTTCACTAACCACCAACAAAGCCCGTTTGAGAGCCGTGTCCTTGTGCTAGCAAGGCTGAGCGGCACAGGACCATCGGCCAAAGCTTAATGTAACTCTATTTTCAATATTACCATGGCTAACACTTTACTTAAGGCCATGTTTTTAGTAATCTATAACCACATTCATAATGCATCATAATGCATTCATAAAGCATTGTAAACATGGCTAAAACATTTATTAAAAGGCACAACACATCACAGTCATGTTTATAATGGACTATGAATGCTTTATGAAGCTCTCATCTATAATGCACTATAGATACCTTTATAATGCAGTACAAAGCATCACTAATGCTTATACCGACCATTATAATGCATTATAAAGGTATCTATAGTGAGATCCAATCCTAAAAAGTACAAAGCACAAGTACAGGACAGGACACATGACCATCACCAGCCTGTGACACAAATGCACACCAAGTCACCCACAAATTACTAAAACACCTCCAAATGCATCTTAAAGAGGTCAGTCGGACTGGGACCTTTTGCTTTGCAGGAAGATGAAGTTGCTTAGGAGATGTTTGCATTCAAAACAGTTCAAAGATCATGCAATTTATCTGCTTATACATTATTATTATTTTAGGTACTGGGCAGATGAGCCACCAACCTTTTGATTACAAATATGTTTTCTTCCACGGGGTGCAACCAGTAGTTAACGGTCACTGCTGTTGTACCCATAAATAAAATCAATGACCTACATTTCTCATCAGATAAATGGAGGTGGTTTGCACTAAATTGGAGAATAGGTTAATGTAATTGCTTGCATTGGGTCGCACTCAGTAGGAGTCACTGGGTGTTTACCTTCACTGGTTAACATTGTCCAATGACTTGACCCAGTTTCATTCTATACTGGTTTCTCTGTATTGGGACGGGTCACATGGGCCCCCTCTCAGTATGGAGCTACATTTGCTCGCATCTTCACGCTTCTGGTTTGCCACCCACCGCGGGGGCTGAGCCATTTGTGGGTCAGGCTGACGGGAGGGAGTCGTGTTGTCATAATCGGCTTCACTTCCGCGCCATCACCTCCCCACGCGGCGCTCGGGTTCCGGGATCAACGCCCCTGCCAAGGCCCACGCTCTGCCAGGGCTCGGATGACCAAACGCCCCCCCAGCTCAGCCCCTTCCCCCGCAGCCAGGTCGGGTGTCAGGTCAGGTCGGCCGGAAAGCTGGAAGCTTCCGAGGCAGCTACTGGGAATTCAGTCCTGGTGACAGTGCTGCTCCTTCCTGGAGATGTTTGGTTGACGCGGTCGTCAGGTGACTCTTCTCATTGACATGTCAGGTCTGTGCCATGTTCCTCTGGCAACCGCATGCTGTAAACAGACTTTGAGACGTCTGCCTCGTTAGTCACCTGACTTCTCTGGGGTATTTCACATTCTTTAAACCTTCATTCATTCATTCCCTCACAGATTCTGCCCTGTAAAATTCCCCTGTTTAATCCTCCCATATAGTAATCAACCAATTTTAGATATGCCATAAAATATCACAAAAAAATATTCAAAGGATTCAAAAGCTTTATTGTTATTTGTACAAGTAAAATGAAATGCTTGATTAATACTTCCTTTCAACCTTATAACATATAATGATAAATAACAATAAATAGCAAATAACATACGTTTCCAGTCAAATGTTTTTGCACGCCGCAGGTTTTTACCACTTTTGCATTTGTTTCATAAACTGCAAAAATTTTATTCCAAATAAAACAAGTTTCCTTTGTAACACGGAAAGAGTTTGTAACAGCGCATGTCTGACATCCTATTAACTGGTTGTGTGGTGATGGCACAGTCAGACTCTAGGCTTGTCCTTTAACTTTAACTTTAAATGCCATGAAACAGAGCAGTAATTAATGTCCCTTGTAGAATGAATGTCTTGAATTTTCTAGACATTCTAAACTACTAGAGGTTACTTCGATGAACCCAAGATATGACATTTTCTTGCTAATAAAGGTTCTGAAATGATGAAACATACTGTAAAGTTATTAGCTAGCAAAGAATACTGAGTGTATTTTTGGTAAATGCTAAATGAGTAACATGTAAATGTAGAAAATCTTACTGCGCGCAAAAACTTTTGACTGGTAGTGAACACCAGAATAGTCAGGACAAATAATATACATAATATACATATAATATATACAGTGTACAATATACATGCCACAATTTACATACAATGTACAAGAACATACAATGATCAGCACCCAACTTCAAAAATATATATATCATCCATACATAGTTTTTAAAGAACGGGCGATATACAGATTCTGGGGCCGTTCTGCATGCTTCTAGTTTTAACAGTGGGGGGGGGGTATTTGTGTGTTTGTGTAGCAGTAGGGTGCCACAGCCACAGCATCCCAGCCCTGCGGGGGAAACAAACAACGTGTGAACTTTGACCCCCACTTCCAGCAACAGTCAGGTTTGCATAACGTTAGCTCAGTAGCTCTCCAGCCTAGACGCTCAGCAGGTTAACCATCCATCCCTCCCCCTGCCCCAGAAGGTTTTCAACAAGGAGAACCTGTCTTTTCTCACACTTACAATCCTTAGGCACTCTGGATTTTTACACAGTAACTCTTGGCAAATCCTTTGCAGGCTTTTCTTTCCCGGCAGCCTGCTCCCTATCTCCAGTAAGCACCCCCCCATTTGGGGGGAGGGGGTGTCCAGGGAAGGGGTCAGTCAGTCATACGCTTAGGGCACCATTAGAAGTTTCCAAGACTCAGGGTCAAAATTAGCCGGCACTCTCTTTTATTAATCAAAGCATGTCTATAAAAAGATCAGCATAGGGTCTGCCTCTGCAACGTGGCCCTATCTTTAGCTTTATTTATGTCCTTGTGTTGACAGCACCACTTACACACTCACCATTCAATAGGTCACATGGCCATGGACCCCAGCTGCTGGAGAATCCTGGGAAAAATGGCTCACACGTGCCTCCGTTACTGCACCGCGGATAAAAATGGCATCATTAACCCGAACGCCGACTATTCCTTCTAAATTCTTTCCATCTAATTACTGCTGAGTTTACTTGGCGTTTTTTGATTACGTGGAAGAGCTTTCAGCGTTAAAAGATGATCGTTCAGCGAGATTAAGTGAGTTACTGAGAAGGAAACGTGACTTTAAATGGAGGAGCGTTACTCATATGTTCCTACAGGTCCTTGGGTGCGGTGAATAACCTTCCAGTTGTTTTCTTGAGTAAACTTCTTCTGCAGAAATGGGAAATTCTCCAGGAGAAAAAGGCAGCTCCCCCACCAAGTGTGCTGACACCAGGCAGATACTGAAATTTCACCTATGCTGAGGCAACTTCTCGAAAAATAATCAAAATCAATACCGACGTGGAAAGGAGCGAGCTGAGAACGCTACTAGAATGGTCTAAAAAGCCCCCCCCCCCCATTATTATGCTGCTTTTACGAGTGTAAGGAGTTGACATGGCTTTCAGGAAAGTTCTCTAGCTGTGTGATTCCTGAAAAGGCTTCCAGAGGACACCTCCGATAATAAGGAAGGAGGGGCTGTTTGGGAGCAATCTTTCAGCAGCTCCACTAAAGTGGAACAGGGATACCCGGCAGAGCCAGCCAAAGAGGCAGGGAGCAACACCTCTGGTGTCACAACAATGCAGGATGGTTTGCTGTCCCCGTGCTTTGTGGCCATGGCAACAGGAGAAAGGTCAGATGCCCGACACTCTGCCCACAATAACTAAACTGAGATTCTGCAAGGAACCCATGGCAAGAACCTGACATGTAATGGATGAAACACTGATATGGGCAGACTTGGGTTCAGGCTGCCGTTTGGTGTGCTGGTTAACACCGGGATATTTCGGGCTTAATGTGCGGGGGCACGAGGGGGCTTGGCTGGCCAGTAGCTGATGAGAACACTGTACCTCACATGAGTAACACTTGAGACTGTGGCACCTCGTGTCCTTCAAGCGCAAGCAGAGGAGAGACGAGGCTGTACAATGAAATACTGCTTGATTTACTGCGGCTTATTCAATAAAGAGCCTAAATATACCTCCATTTCCTAGCATTGTGTAGATTGTTTCGTTTCCATCGTCCTGTGTAATTATGACTCAAGTTTAAATAGAGCAGTCAGCGGGAGTCAAGGTATTAGTGTAAACCCGGGGGGGTGCTGAACTGAGGAAGATAGATGGCTGCATAGTGTGGGGTCTGTAGGCAGGGGGGGGGGCATTAGAGATTTTGGGCCCCATGCAAGCATTTCATATTGGACCCCCAACCCAGACCAATTTAATAATGTTTTTCAGGGCCCCTGTCATTCAAAGGCCCTTGGAATCATGCTAACCCCCCCCCCCCTCCCATGGCACCCCTCTCCATGGGCCACAAAAAGGTCTGACTGAGTGGGGTGCGGGACGAAGCAGGCTGGTGGGGGTTAAGGGGAGATTTGGAGGATCATTATGAGATCTAAGCAGCAGCAGCTGCCATAACTGTTGAGGAACCATGGTTCCTGAAAGGCAACAGATCAAAACCCCTGATATCACAGCCCTCCTGGGATGCAAGCTATGGCAGTCTAACTTAAAGGGATCTGGTCTTACTTAAAGGGATGTGGTGTCTGGTAGTTAATACATTAGACCACAGACGGGGGGGGCAGCGACATGTAGGGGGGTGTTAGAGGCAATACACTATATAACCACATAATTACTTTTCCAAAATCTCTGTTGTGATACAAGCAATTGGTTGTACATGGTTCTACTAGGGAGCCGATGACTATACCGTAATTATATGTATTTTGTAAATGAGTGATTTTCACAGTTAGGAAGTGAGGACAGCAGTAGTAAGCAGCCTACTCTGGCAAACTATAGTACATCCTGTGCATCAGGCCACCGTGTGTAACTCAGTCTCTCCACACATCAGAAATGCTCGCATGGTGGGTGAGGGGAGCAGGTGTGGGATTCTGGGTACGGCCTCGCCGGAGGAGGTGGAGGTGGGGGCAGCAGAAGGTGGTCCTCCCCCAAACCCACCCCCCTCCCTCCACATCCACACACCTACATCTGGGACCATTTGAACCAGAGAGGCGTGAAATCGAGCTTTCATTGAGTAGGCTCAGTAAAAATCAGCCGCAGGTACGGTCTGCAGCGTGACGCGTGGGAGTGAGGGGGGGGGGGCGAGCCGGTGAGGGGGGGGGCGAGCCGGTGAGGGGCACCTCGCCGCAGTGCCGCGGACACGCTCCCACACGCGAGAGCCATGAGGACCGGTATGAAGGAAAGCTGTCTGTTACCATGGAGACGGAGATGCAGCACGGAGTGGAGATGAATCCAACTCCTGAGAAAGAAAAGCAGCTTTTGGTTACGGTCAATAAAATAAATCATTGTACTACTGAAATGGTCTTTTATAGAATTATTATACAGGTAATCTATTTATGCAAATTATCAGCTATTGTGTAGCAGAGCCAAACTGATAACACCTTTCTTGTTATTAGAGAAATCTATGGAACTGCCCTGTCACTGGCATCCGTATATTTTATAACTGCCAGTTTTATAGAATCTCCAATTAAAGTTCTGTTACCAAACAAAGGCGTCTTTTAAAAACCCTTTTTGTAATCAAATGCAAGAAATAACATTTTAATTAAGACCGTTAAGCCTCCAAGTACTCTTGAGTAACAGATCTTCACGTCAGCGGTGAATCATGCCGCTCTCCTCTGCCTAGCTGTCAGGGTGCTTTGTCACGGAACAGATATCAAATCTAGGGCAATAATAATTTTCGAGGAATTTTCCCGCCAATCTTAAAAACACAGTCAAGTGCAAAAATAAGTCTATATGGCACAGATCCAGAATGAATACCCGAAGACCCATAAAACTCTAACCTTTAGAATCTGGATTAAAATACTCAATCCCCAAGCTAGCCCTCCTGTACACCAGTGCTGACTCCTTCCTGCAAGGTGAAGTGGAACTTTTATAAAGGATTTCAGGGGGCAATGATGCTGAGATGTCACACATCAGGAAAACCAGGCCACTGGCCTCCGATGCGCTACATTACTTTAAAATAAATGCTAAAAAAAAATTCTACCTTTCCAACAGTCAAAAGTAACATCTTTCCAGGATAGACTTAACTGTATTTGACATCAGCCTTCCCTAACACAGACCAGCGAGTCTATTCAGATTAGCAGCTGGGTAAGATTATCAAAGGACAAGCCACTGTCAAACTTCTTAATGCAATAACGGATAGGTCTGGTCTATTTATGTGGGGCTAATGGTTTGGGAAAGGGAGCGCAGTGTCTATCAGTGGGGACAAGAACGTGGCCAACAGAGAATACGTAAGACCATGTGTCTGTCTGTCTAAAATCTATCTTTCTCAATTTGGTCAATAGTTCTCCTAAAGAATAGGATGTTCCACGGAGGAGAAGTTCTGACACTGCCCTCCGACATTTGGGAAAAAGATCACAGGTACATCATAGGTTGGTACAGAACAAGCTGTCAGGGACTTTCCTTCTCTTACACTCGAGGGCTGCAGTTGTCTGAGAAAATAAAAGCCTGCCGTTCACCTAAAAGAGCCTCCTTACCCAGCTGCTGTCAGACCCGTCAGAAAATTAATATCACATTGTGTTCTCCCCCGCGCTTCGCGACGTGTCTCGGTGAAACATTGCATTGTTTGTTCAGGCACACCATGCCATTCGGCGCTCCTCATCGCTTTCACAGGGAATAAAATCGCGTTCAAGACGTCAGAGGAGTCCTGAGAGAAATACACAGAAGTTAAACTCACTTAAACGGCAATAAAGGGCAACACATTTCAATGGAAATCGCGGCTGTGTGAGGCACAGTGACGTCAACAGCAATGGAATGTCTGTATTAAATCATTGAGTTATTAATTATAATGGAGGTTATTAGAGTTTAAAGCCAATGCACAGATTTGGGTATCCATCCATCCATCCATGCACCAATCCATCCATCCATCCATCCATCACACCGCTTTCCCTGTATAGAGTTGCAGTGAGTCTGAAGCTTATTCCAGGAATCACACAGCATGAGAGAGGGGACACCCTAGATGTGATGCCAAAGGTTTTTAGTTTTTACAAACATTGATATGTACAGGAAGAGCAGATTTACTCCAAGGTGATTCTGGGAAATGGGTGTGGATTACCACTGCTAGTTAGAGGGAGAGCAGCCGTGCAGATTGTGGTCTTAGCCTAAAGGCTCCATCACCTGTCACTAGCTGGAAAGGCTTTGGTGCCAAACCTCTGACATCATCATCATCATCATCACTCCACGGCAGCTGTGCCCGTGAGTCTCTGGGCCACCGACCCAGCGGGGCAGGGGAACATGTAGGGTGAACAGCTGTGTGGAACGAAAAAGATTTGATTCCATACAGCAAACCGCAAGCCACAGAGAAAGAGCAGAGCAAAGCTAAACCTCAACATGACCCCCTTCCATGCTGATCATTTTACATTTTATTTATTAATCAGACACTTACATCCAAAGTGACATACATTGTTTTTTAAGAAAGCAGGGAGAGATAATCTCTGGGGCAATTGGGGAGTAAGGGCCTTGCTTAAGAGCCCAATGGAGAAATCACTCTGCTGACCCTGGGATTTGAACCAAGTGACCTTCTGATCAAGGGCACACTGTCCCAATCTGCTAGTCACAGCACCCTCCCAACATACATGTACAGCCTGACTACTCAAAACACTTGCCCTGTCAAAACACAGTTTTTATATTTACTTCTTGAAATATGTCATCAAAGTTTAGATGCAATTAGTTACTGAAAAAATATTTCTGAAACAGAAGAATACAGGCCTAAAATAATATAAAACTATTAATATCTAACTTACGAAACAACAATGAAAGCAATCCCCAATGACCCTTCCTGTAATTGCAGACCATTATCACCTGCGTGTTAAATTTAGATGCGGTACGCGCGGTTTAGAAAGTGTTAGAATTTGGCTGCCTGCAAAGGACAGGGGGGCCATTGAGGAGACCTGGATGGGGGCCACAGTGACACAGGAATGCAGGACGGTTTGGGTTTGGCTCGCGATCGCAGTGATACCATGTCATTTCTCATTATGGGTAGTTAATGTGTCACACAGAAGCTGCCATCACCTTGCCTGTATCAGGGATGTTGGCCTGGTTCACTCTGGTCTAAATCTCTGGTGCATTTAGCCTGTTTGTGTACCCACAAGACCACAGTCTGTCTACCTAATTATAAATCTACCTGCTTGACTAAAGTGTTTTAACTGATTATGCTTTACTTTTGTTCAAAAGTCACTTACACATTCAGGAAATTGGGCTTAAGGCACTTGCTTGAGGACCATATGGTGACATCAGCTCATCAACCCTGGGACTTGAACCAATGACCTTCTGATGGAAGGACAGCAGCCAAAGCTGCTTAGCCACACGCAGCCCCGATATGCATGGTCAGAATGTGTTTCTCATCACCCTCTATCTTGAACCCCTGGGGACCCTTAGCTGAAATGTTAATCTGCCTGATCAGTGTAGTACTTTTTACCCATGTTAACCACATCTGGATACTCATAACACTTGCATTGTGTTTACATTGCACAATGTTTACATATTTATTGTGGTAATTGTATTCATATTTAATGTATTACTGAAACACCCCAATTTGTATTTGTTTTTGATTTGTTTAGGGATGGCTGACAGGACACTTCAGAGTTTTATAGTGCAATCGACTATTTACCATGACAATAAACTCTTGAATCTGAACCTCTCTCATCTGGGTTTGTATATTGCCCACCATTGTTCATTATTCTGTGTTTCTAAACTTGTATGAAAGATGGATAGAACATGTGTGATACTCAAAAGCAGAATGTATCTTCTAATCCACCACAGCACTGATGTCCTCACACATGAATGACATCTTAGCTAATTTCATTAAAATAATTTCCATTGTGTGCCTGCAGATCATGTGGAAATAAAACTCCAGCATCGAGCTGCAGCCGGCCTTCTTTACCGCACTCAAAGGTTTATTCCCCAATGGTAAACAAATGCTTTTATCCAAAAAGGGCCTCGTTCAGGGGCCCAACAGTGAAATCACTTTGCCGACTCCAACTTTCAAGCTAAAAAAAATCAACAGCAAAAATAAGCTCAGTGATTAAAAGGTATCCCATGGGGGTACATAAACGCATTAACTAGCTGTAAGCAGATTCTCCAGCTAGCATTTCCTTTGAATATTTTTTATTTATTCTGAAGCCCACGGAAAAATATCATGCGTCGGGTACAGATTGAGTCTGTGAATCATTATCCAATTAAAGCTTATCTTTTAATCAGTGATTCTAAAAAAGGAACTCAGACTGGTATTTACAGAGACAAATACAATTTTTAAATAGAACAATAAACCTCACAGGCCCATAAAGATGTGGCTGAGCATCATGGAAAACTGCAATAAATGTCTCTGCAGACAGAGGGTGCTGTTTCTTTTTTCTGGTTTGTTCCACATCCATGTGTTCGCACATTTCCCCAGTTTGAACTGGGTGAGCTTGGTGAGCTTGAGAATTAACATGGGCCTTCAGGACTGCACTGGGGAATTCTGGGATAGTAAAACGAAGATAAACCTTCACGTTCAAAGCAAGCCACGATCGGGTCTTTGGTGTTCTGCACCCAATTACTTTATAATCTGAGGTTCTTTTGGACTAACAGCAAAATGAACAGCCCAAGCTAGTGTTAACACCGTCTTCATACAGTTTATCGACCATGTTATAGCTCTGCGCCCAAATTAGTTTCCATGCTTGTGTCTTTTGAAGCGAGGTGACAAGAGATATTTCAGGTCGTGGAAATTGCAGGTTCTCCAGTTAGGCTGGCTAACCTTCACTTGACATCGGCCACCCGCCGAGGCTGAGCTTCAGAAGGAGACTGCAGTCTGATTGGTGGGGGCCTATTAAATTCAGTAAGAAAGGGGCCTGCTGGACCTGTTAGGGAGATTAATTGTACTTATAAATAGGTGACACTGAATTCCTTCCAAGCATTCAAGTTTTTATCTACTTGTGGACTGGAGTGTTGTTAAAATTGGCAGGAGTGAGAGAGGTTCCCTTTGATCTAGCTGGTATCTCCGTAAGGTCATTTGCTGTGGTCGATAACAACAACGGCAGCTGAAAGACCTCCCCCGACCAGTAGCCTTCTCCCAATCAGTCTGACCGCAGCGGGGAAAACCCAGAAGATCTCCAACGTGACAGGCGGTCCTGGTGCTCCTCAGACTGGACTTGGGTGAGGCGTCAAAAATTAGATCTGAAAAGATTTATTGTAAGTAAAGTCAAGAGAAATCAAAGAAACAAAAGCTGAACAGCCTGTTGGCATATTGTCAACATCGGCATGAAAGCTCAGGAAAGAAGGCATCTGATGGAACCTTGCGCGCTGAATTACTTGCCATTTCCTCAGCCGTGGGCAGAGGAAAAGAGATAAAAATTGGCCATTCACCATGCCCTTCCCTGCAGACAGCTGATACCCATAATCCCTGGGGAGCAGAAAATAAGGGCAAAGAGGCTAAATATAGAGTAGCTGCACCACCCCAGGGCTTGGGGGTCTTACTGTTATCACGACGCACGTTCAGCATGGGGCGGTTGTAGTTTTTCTGGAAGGATTTCAGAATTTCACAGTCCCCTGCATCTCTATCTCCGCATCTTCAAAAGCACCCAGAAGAGCCAGCGCACAAATGTTCCAGTTTTATCATCTACACAGTGAGCAAACTTTCCAAGAAAAAAAATATTAATCTCGTGCATTCTCTGTTGTTAAATGTAGAATTTGTGGATATCGTGCACCATTCCTTTATTTAATGACTATATTACAAGACAATTGAATTAGGTCTGAAAAGTAAACAAAACGCATTCCCAACCCATAATGCACAGTGGCCTGCTGTTGCATGATGTTGACTTGCCAGCCTCTAACGTGCCTGATTCTGCCTCGCGATGAGTTTGATTGCCGAGTCCTGATTGGTCACGTCGTCCGTCTGCCATTCGCGGTGTGCGCGCGGCAAATAATGGCTCCCCTATCGGTCACGGAGCGTCCAGATAAAGCTCACAAATCGCCGGGAGATAATGCGTTCGGTGAAGGGTCAGCATTGTGCAAACGGTGACGCTCACACAAATAAACAAAGGGCAGGAAAATTATGATTACGTGCACCTCGGGGTAAATGTCTTTTTTTAACTCGTTTCTCCCAGACATTTAGTGGAAATCAATCAGAGGGTCTATTTTTGGCAGGACTAAAAATATATTTAGCATCGCCATGGGTTTTATATCCATCCAGTAAACCAGTGGTATTAGTAAGCATGATCACGATTATGAATGCGGTGTGCTATTCAGCGTTATCGATTAGTGTAATTGGATCATCCTTTGTAGAAAAAAATAGCTCTCGTCCCAGAACATTAAGGGTTGTTTGTTTCAAATATAAACAAAGGCTATAATCCTGTGGCCTGTACTACGAAGCGGGGTTACTGGCTTATCGGGGTAACTTGTCGGATTTAAGGTACCACAGTTTAAATGGACTTCATATTCGCTCACTTACATTTTGCCCAGACTACCTTAAATCCAACAAGTTACCCCGATAAGCCAGTAACCCCGCTTCGTAGTACAGGCCACAGATCTAGGTTTAGGTTAAAACACAAACAGTAATTATACTTTGCATTTAGAAGCAAACGATTAGGGCTTTATTGGAGCACGTGATCACTGAAATGGCTGTCATTTCAGCAACACTGCGTCTTGTGTTTATTTTAAAATAAACAGGATATTAAAGATAAGATAAGCCTAGAGACATGATGCTGAGTGCATAATTAGTATTTATTTGAACACGCAGTTAGTTATGTATGTGAAATACAGTGGGGATATTGGAGTTTGTGGGGAAACACTCAGTCCGGCTGACTTCTCATTAGCTGCCAGCTGGCCAGGGGCTCAGCTTTTCGCAGGGGCCTGTCAGTGAGCACTGTACCCCCCACTGGGATCGAGGCTGCCAGCCCGGGGGGGCAGCGGGCGCGGAGGCCTACGCTGCTTAAATGAAGTGGGCCGACATGAATGTGGAAGGACGCATCCAGAGTGCTACCTGGGAAGATTCGGCTGCCTTCTGCTACTGACATGGAGTGACTTGCCTGGCTGGTGTTGACAGGGCTTCTGGTGGGGAGGGGCGCTTTGGTAAAGCTACGGATTTGGTGGGGAGACAGGGGGCCCGAGATAGACTGAAGCACGGTTCATGTGCATGAACTTCAAAGCGGATGGTGCTATACAGTTACAGTAAACAGCAAAGAGAGCAAAGCGCTGGGTAACAGGCCAGGTAGCAGGTCGCCATGCCGACAAAGCCATTGTTAGCCAATCACTGCTCTGCTGGCGTAGGAGTACATCTTACTGGTGCATTTTTCCATAAAGAATAGCATGCTTTTGTATTTATAGCACAGAAGCAACAACACTTAAAAATAGGTGTTTGATGAATTATGAATAATGAAGGTTTCATCATATTTCACCAAAATGTCTACAGTAGTAACAATGTTACTTTTTTCACCAAATACTTTATAGTAGCTCGATTCCATGTCTTATATTCAGCTGCACCCAACTGGGGATTTGTTAGGATTTTTCCATATTACCTGAAGAAACTCTTCCTGTGCCCATAACTTTTCCACTCTATGCTGGTAGTGTTTGGTTGGTGGGTACGAACAGAGGGCTTTCATATCAGCCCTGGAGGAAGCAGTACTGACAGCTTCAGTTCCCTGCGCCTTTAAGACACTACGTACATCTGACTCTAATTTAGTCATAAGACGCTAGAGTGTAAATGAGGTACATTGTGTTGTTAGTTGAGTTTTACACATAAGAACATAAGAAATTTACAAACGAGAGGAGGCCATTCGGCCCATCAAGCTCGTTTGGGGAGAACTTAGCTAATATCTCAGAGTTGTTAAAATCTTATCTAGCTCTGATTTAAAGGAACCCATGGTTTTAGCTTCCACTACAATAGCAGGAAGACTATTCCATACTCTGACTACACGCTGTGTCAAGAAGTGCTTCCTCAAATTTGTTTTAAAATGTTCTCCCGCTAATTTCCACTTATGGCCACGAGTTCTAGTATTTAGACTAATATTGAAATAGTCATTTGGCTGAACAGCATCCAGACCCGTTAGAATCTTATAGACCTGAATCATATCCCCCCTTAGTCTCCTTTGCTCAAGGCTGAACAGATTCAGTTCCGCTAACCTCTCCTCGTAAGACATTCCTCTAAGACCAGGAATCATTCTCGTAGCTCTTCGTTGCACCTTTTCTAAGGCAGCAATGTCCTTCTTGAGGTATGGTGACCAAACCTGCACACAGTATTCTAGGTGGGGTCTTACCAAGGAATTATATAAGTGTAACATCACCTCCCTTGACTTAAACTCCACACATCTAGAGATATAACCCAACATTCTGTTCGCCTTTTTTATTGCTTCCCCACATTGGCGAGAGTGGGACATGGAAGCATCAACATACATACCGAGATCTTTTTCGTAATCAGCTACCTTTATTTCAGTGGAACCCATAAAATATCTGTACTGTATATTTCTGCTCCCTGCATGGATTACCTTACATTTATCTGTGTTAAATTTCATCTGCCAAGTATCAGCCCATTCGCTAATTAAATCCAGATCCCGTTGAAGCCTCTCTGCTGCTTGATTAGTATCTGCTACCCCGCCCACCTTAGTGTCGTCTGCAAATTTAACCAGTTTACTGTATGTATTCGTGTCAATATCATTAATGTAAATTAGGAACAATAGTGGTCCTAAAATTGAACCCTGCGGTACCCCACTATAAACGGAGGCCCACTGTGACATAGTGCCTCTAATAACTACTCGCTGCTTCCTATCAGTTAGCCAGTTTTTGATCCAAGCTGCCACAGTTCCTAAAATTCCTGCAGCTTTAAGCTTTAACAAGAGCCGTTTGTGGGGGACAACATCAAAGGCTTTCTGGAAATCTAAGTAAATCACATCATAGGCCTTTTTGTGATCAATTTCACTTGTAGCTTCCTCAAAGAACTCAAGCAGATTCGTTAAGCAGGATCTACCTCTCCTAAATCCATGTTGGCTATCCTTTATAATGTTATTTGCATCTAGGTAATCTACCATTTTCACTTGAATTATAGCTTCCATTATTTTTCCAGTAATGCTAGTTAAACTGATTGGCCTATAGTTTGCTGGATTACTTCTATCCCCTTTTTTGAATATGGGTGTTATATTAGCATGCTTCCAATCTGATGGTACCACACCCGCAGATAACGATTTCTGGAATATTAAAGTCAAAGGTTGGCTAATAATATCCCTCATCTCTTTCAAGACTAAAGGTAAGATGCCATCAGGCCCCTGCGATTTATTTATTTTGAGTTTAGCTAGGCTTAGTATCACATCAACCTCAGTTATACATATATTGGTCATAGACGATGCTGTATTCGTATTAATTGGTGGTAAATTACTTGTGTTCTCTATTGTGAACACCCTTGAAAAATAATCATTAAACTCGTTTACCATATCAATTTCGTTATCAATTATAAGGCCCTTACTATCCTGCAAATTAGTGATTTCAGCTTTTAGTGCTCTCTTAGAGTTAAAATATTGGAAGAAACCTTTACTGTCATGCTTAGCCTCCAATGCAATTTTTCTTTCTACATCCCTCTTTGATAGCCTAATGTCATTTTTTAACTCTGCCTGTAGACTTAGATACTCCTGCTTGATTTTGAAATCATTAGTTATTTTCCAGTTGTGGAACAGAGCCCTTTTCCTCCTGACTTTATTCTTAATTTCCTTAGTAAACCACCTTGGTTGTCGTTTCCTAGATTTAGTTTTGCTGGAAACAGGTATGAAGTCCTCTTGCACTTGCAACAATGTGCTTTTGAAAAATTCCCATGCCTCTTCAACTGTTTTGCTATTTAACTCTGTCCAGTTTACAGTTTCTAATTTCCGTCTCATACCATTAAAGTTAGCCTTCCTAACATTGTATACTTTTAATTTAGACTTTGCTCTTCGGACACTAAAATTAACCTCGAATTTAACCATGTTATGATCACTACCGTACAATGGGTCTAAAACCTCTAATTTTCCAATCCTATCCTGGTTATTACAAAAAACGAGATCAAGAAGGGCTTCTCCCCTGGTAGGAGTATTAACAAACTGAGTAAAAAAACAATCCTGTACTAATTCCACCATCTCAAGTTCATTTACA
Organism: Paramormyrops kingsleyae; assembly: GCF_048594095.1. Taxonomy (NCBI): domain Eukaryota; kingdom Metazoa; phylum Chordata; class Actinopteri; order Osteoglossiformes; family Mormyridae; genus Paramormyrops; species Paramormyrops kingsleyae. The sequence goes on from NC_132807.1 coordinate 21,564,224, forward strand.
GAAGAGCCAGAGACTGTGTCCCACTGTATCCCAGGTAAATTAAAATCACCCATAACCACCACATCATTTTTATTACTCATAATCCTGATATCATCATATAATATTCTGCTTTCCTCTACAGCTACATTAGGTGCCCTATAACAAACCCCGACAATTAGGCCATTTGAATCTTTAGCATCAAGTTTGATCCATACAGCTTCTGAATTTTTATTTTTATCAGTGAGTTCCCTTGCCTGCAAGTTTTCTTTTACGTATACTGCAACACCACCTCCCTTCTTGCCTATCCGGTCTCTACGGAACAACGTATAACCATCCATATTATATTCATCACCATCATTGTCACTCATCCATGTTTCAGTTATTCCTATAATGTCGTAATTGTCTGAAGAAATTAAAGCCTCTAAGTCATTAATTTTGTTTCTAATACTCCTAGCATTCAAATACAGACCACTAATGGTAGGCCTTTTACATTGTCTACTTTTAATATTTATTTGGGCTTTCCGTCTCTCCCCACATAAATTCATAACTGACCTCCCTGCCCCCCCAGTCCCTAGTTTAAACATTCCTCAACTATTCTGCACATACGCCTCCCCAATACACTGGTTCCCCTATGGTTCAGATGCAACCCGTCCGGCTTGAACAGGTCCCACCTGTTCCAGAAGGTCTTCCAGTGCCCCATAAACCTGAACCCCTCTTTCCTACACCACCATTTTAGCCACGCATTTAATCCCCTTATCTCAGCTAATTTTGCCTGACTTGCACGTGGCACGGGAAGTATTCCAGAGAATACCACCGTGGATGTTCTGCTTCTAAGCTTATCCGCGACTTCTATAAATTTATCTTGCAGAACAGCCCTTCTGCCCTTTCCTATGTCATTGGTGCCAACATGCACCACGACCACTGGATCCACCCCGGCTGGGGCCAAAAGCCTGTCCACTCGATCTGGAAGGTCCCCTACCTGGGCACCAGGCAGGCAAGACACCGTACGGGACCCTCTATCACGGGTGCACACATAACTATCTACACCTCTTATAATTGAATCCCCTACTACCACAACCTCCCTCCTACTGGGGTTAGGTGGCTCCTTGGTGCCCAAGGGCCCACCTGCCTCCCCAGTCTCTTCCGGCTCTAAAGCTGGAAGCACCTGAAAGCGGTTAGAAACCGTTACTTCAGGTGATGCCGCCTCTGTGAACTGTGTACGCCCTTTTCTACGTCTACGACCTACGTTCACCCAGCTCTCTCGACCTACCTGTTCATCATTCTCCCCCCTCCCCGCTTGTGACGTACACATAGTCTCCCTAGAAGGCGTATTAACTCTCTCCTTTAACTCATTGCTATGCTGGATGAGAGCCAGTCGCTCCTCTAAGTCACGAACCTGGACCATGAGTGAGTCAACTAACCCACATCGCTCGCAGACGAAGTCCGACTGGACGCAAGCATCCAGAAGGGCAAACATCTTGCAAACACAACACTGAGTTGGCCCCATAATTACCTAACTCACTATGTCCCCGTCCTTTACTCCCAGCCCAGTATATTAATAGAGATTATTTAAACTTTTAGTTGATCTAATTAACGTATAGTTAAAACAAAGTGCCGAGTACACTAAAGCACTAAATTAACACTTGCGTTAAATCGGTACTTTATTATAAATTATCCGGCAGCGTCAGCGATAACAACCTTTAAATTTTACTTTTAAAATAACCAAATTTACAATTACTTACCCGAGATTAACTTCCTGCTGAACCACGTTTAGCTAAACTAAAGCGAAGTTGCTCTAGGGAGGCCAAAAAACCACAAAAACCCTCTCAAAGCAGGCTACTGCCGGAGCGGGAAAAAAAGTGGAAAATGTCCTCCCGGCCCCGACCGGCGACCGAGCAAAGCTCCGGAGCAACTGACCTTTTAGAGTTAATGTTACCGATGTTCGATAATATTACCCGCGGGTGTTTGATGCGAAGGACGCAAACAGAAACGCCGCTCGCGCCCGCAGCTGTCGGTAACACTCACAAGGACAGACAAGTACACACGTAAAAATAAGAGTAAAAAATGAAAACAACAACAACCACCCACGTAACCGTGCTGGCACACAAACGCTCAAATATACCTTTACAGATAATTCAAATCAAATCAACCGCTTCAACAGGCACACAACACAACACAAGTGCACACAGCGACTACACCACTCCCGATCAGTACAGCAATCCCAGCAGCCTCTACAGCAATCCCAGCAGCCTCTCCAACGAACATCAGCAAATCCCAACGAACCGGAGGATGCGGGGAGCCGATTCTGAGTTGATTGAGTTACCATTAGTGGTCTGTATTTGATTCTGAGTTACTGGTGTGTTGTTGATTTTAAATTATCTACTATTTATACATCTCAATGTTTCCCTTAACCAGTTATCCTCCATATCAGTGTTTCCAAAACTGGTCCTTGACGATCCGCAGACAGTCCATCTTTTTACTCGTCCCAGCTCCTATCGCACATGAACCAAACAGTCAAGCATTTAAGAGCACAGAATACCTGGTATGGGTGCTTGGGAAGCTGGGAGGGAGGAAAAATGTGGACTGGATGGGTGTCCCCATGGACTGGGTTAATAAACGCCACTCTAACAGGTTCACAAACGTTCTCTCACCACCTTACGGTTAAATTAAAATTTAAGCAAAACAAAACTGATGGAATGGTGTGGAGTCTGGGGTAATGTTCTGAAGTATGGAACAATGAAAAGAATAGAAGAGAAAAATAAAAGAATGTGAGAGCATGCAATAAGTCTGTCTTGTATCTCGTAAGTAGCAAATAACCTGGTGTGGGCTGGGGAGGGGGGGCTTGGGCGCCATCGTGCTCAGGCAGTCTGTCTAATCTGGGCAGGAGTTTTACTTTGGCTGATTGCGAAGTATATAATCGCCACTGTATGACGTTCACGAGGTGGGGCAGGGGGGGGGGGGGGGTAAAGACAGGTGGCTTTATCTTGGTGTGTCTAGCTGTATCTAAGCCATGCTCAGCGATCTGACATGGGTCCTCTTAAAGGAGGACAAGAGGCTCCTGATGATCTGTGAAGGTCTCCTTATCTGCCATCACTGTTGTTTCAGATGTGGACCAGCAGGTGGTGCATTAGTTAAGAAATGGAGCAAGTGACTGAACTGTCTCTGATTCATATTTCTGGGATAGGCTGTTTTTGTACCATAGATCAAGTCACATGTCAAATGTAAATACAAGGCGCAAAACTGCAGTGATGCTTTTAGTAACCATGCTTTCTATTTTCCAGCTGGTCTAAAAATAAAAACACATGTTGTACCGGCAAGGATTCTGCTAAAATCCTGCCCAGGCTTTTATCGGGAGAAGTTAAGGATATTTGTGACGGCAGCATAAATATCTTGAAGGCGAGGACGGCCTCATGCTCAGTGTCTAGCCCTCAATCGGATGTCAATGGTGGTGCCATTTGGCACGGGGGTGTGTCATCATTGACTGGGTCTGCTGGATGGGCTATTTTCAAACAGACCTCAATCAACAAGTGAAGAGCGCAAGACAACGAGGAACGTGTCAAGCGTTGCCATGCATCTGTTACCTCGGTTTAAAAGGACACACGCCGAGGAAACCTCAATCCTCAATATCTCACTCAGCCCATGTAATTAGAGGGGTAATTGACTGACGGGGCAATTTTGATGACGTTCCACCATCACCCACTTGGGTGGGACAGGGAACGTGGGGGACGTCAGGGACAGCGTTGACGGCAGTAGACGGGGGCCACGTCACCCGCCATCGCTATCTTCCCCTGGGGGGGGTCCCACCTCATGACAGGTTGTCTTGGGCCGGTGTAATTAGCTGGGCTGTGAAGGTGGGGAGGAGAGTGGCTGAGAGTCTTGTGTAAGCTACTCTGCCAAAAGGGCGCAGGCCATGACGTCACTCAGATTAAAGGGAACATATAATTAACCGAGGGTGGGGGTACGGGGGGGGGGGGGGAGGATCATCCCTGTGATATATATCTTGTGGAAAAGATCAGGATAAGGGAAAGAGAAGGAGAACGAGTCGATCGTAACCATAGCAAAGTCAACAAGTACGATGGCCTCGGTTTGACATATTACCAGCTGTTAGAGCCACAGGAAGCAGGCCATTACGGATATTACTGCCACCCAGACAGCTGTGAAGGGAACGGCATTATGGGAAATGGGACTCATTTTCTCTTCCCCGAGGCCTTCGAAAGCACTTCAAGCAAATATCTTTGATTATAAGTGTGAATTTGTGGGTGGTCTGTATGAGAAAATAAGTGACATAAACATTTCCATTTCTGCTGGTGACGCAATGATCAGCAGAATGGGGCAGACATCAGATAAACAGGTCTGGAAGAAAAGCTTGTCGACCTTTTGTGCTCTTCCCCACCTTCCCCACACCCAAGCCACACATTCAAAGGACTGACCCATCCAAATAAGTTCAGTGGAAAGACATAAGAACGTGGTGTGTATCCCCTGGCCTCAGTTTCCCCCTAACATGGCCATGTTGCCCCGCTACCCCTGGACCTACTTTGAACTTCAGTTGGGATGTACAGCTGGCCCCTTTTCAGGAATCCATCATGCTCCTAGGAATATAACAGCAAGGCTCCTTCATTTTGCTTGTCCAGGAACATGAGTGTCCAGGAGGGGCGAGTCTATGTCTTTGCATAAGAGGGGCAGTGTCTTATAAAGAGGGGCCAACCTCCTCATTAGCCAATGATATGTCTCGAATCGGTGAGTGACAGGGTGGGGAGACTCCGTGGGATAATCAGCTTTCAGCTGGAGCCGGTGTCACGGTGGCCCCACCCCTGTGTGCACCCCATGTGTCCAGCAATCCCCCATCATCTAATGATGTCAAGGCAGAGCACCGTAAGCGTGACTGATGCAGACAAGGAAGAATTTGCTGCAGTTGGCTGCAGCACCGTCACATGAAACAAGCTGCCAAATGTCATTCCCCCTTAATGCTGGACCCATTGCGAAGACAATTCAGGTCAGTTTGCTCCAACCTGAGTTAGACTTTTGGGTGCTTGTCCTCTCCTGTCTTTAAGGAGAAGCTTAAGAAGGAACTGTCAAGAGCAATGCTTCCAAACATTTTTTAATATATGCTTGACCACTCTGAGGTATTTCCACTAGCCCCTGCCTGAATACAGACCATATGCTGACCATTACAGTATATTCACTTACTGTACTTAAGGGAACAGGATTCGTGACAAAGAGAATAAAGTCAAGAAACGTAACTACAGCACAGCAACTCTTAATTTTTCATTAAAAAATGTACAGAATAAACAAAATTTCATTAAAAAAAAAAACAGAAATTACTCGTACAGAGACTTCATTGGGCAATTTCAGTAATGGAGCAATGGACACAAAATAAAATGTATACTCAATGTTCACCTGATGCTGTTTAAGTCCATTGCTGTTTGAGCCCTGGATGCTGTAAATAAGGCCTGCCTTGTCTTCTGCTTTTACAGACACATTACAGAGGCTTATGGGAGTCTCTGACATCTTTGACACGCTTATGGTGGATCCTGGGAGAAATGCCTAATGTGAGTTCAACAGTCTAGACAAATGAACAAGAGCGAGCACCATGGTGAAATTGTAGGCAGATTGTAGGCAAAGTTCTCCACCAGGCATTTGTACTCAGGTTGCACTGTTAGAAGTGTGCTAATATACAGGAAGTGAAATATCAGTGATGCTAAGTCATTGGGAATGTCATGGTAAAAAAATCTATGAATTTAAGCATTCAGTAAGCTGGAAGATTAGATAGATAGATAGATAGATAGATAGATAGATAGATAGATAGATAGATAGAAGGTTAAATTACTTCTCAATAAACAGGTCTGGGTTGAGTTAGCACACACTGAGTTAGCACGCACTGAGTTAGCACACACTGAGTTAGCACGCACTTAGTTAGCACACACTGAGTTAGCACGCACTGAGTTAGCACGCACTGAGTTAGCACGCACTGAGTTAGCACGCACTGCGTAAGATACTGTTATGAGTGGTGAACAAGTACAGGCAGATCACTGATACTCTCAACAGGTGGTTCTAACTGGACTTGCATCCCCAAACTCCATAAAACATAGCAGCTGTATTCATTCTGTGGAACACACCCAACAGTGTGCAGCTCCGCAGATTAGGCCTCTGTGCCTGGAATCTGAAGGTCAGTGTTGCAAATCCTGTGGCTGAAAAAATAGTCATATTGCCGTTGGCCCTTTAACCCCAGAGAAATGCTCCTGGGGAGCCGGGTGACTGGTTGGCCCTGCTGTCAGACCCCCAGCTTCACGCTTACCTCATATATGCGAAAAATAAGGAATTCCACTGTACCTGTACAAATGGCCAATGGAGTGTCATTCCATGCATTTGGAAACAGGATCAATGTGCAATATCTTAACTGTGCAACAGGATAAGATGTGCAATATTCTAAATGTGCAATATTATAACTGCAACATCTGCCTTCTATGCAGCTATGCAATAATTTGCAGTACTTATTGTATTTAAAATTTCTTTCATAGTTCTTCTTGATTAGTACTTGTATTTAAAATTTCTTTCCTTGTGTAGATATTACCATCTTTTCTTGTATATAAGTGTTCTACTAACTTGACTCTGAGAGAGCTCTGCAGAAGAATTCCAATGTGCCTGGAATGTTGGTTCTATGCACAAATGGCAAATAAAAATATTGTATCTCGTATCTCATAGATGTGAGGCAGGGATTTGGGAACAAATATAATGGTCGTCTTGTGTCTGATGGACAGCGGAACGGTGGTGTTTTGCTTTGTCAGGCCACCGCCTACCCGCAGCTCTGTCATAATGAGGACACTTAATGTAATGCCTTCCTGGCCAGGCAGACGCACAATCACAGTTAAACAAACAAGTGTATGAGAACAGAATGAGCCCAGTGCACAGACTGAACACGTATCGTCGCTGCACATGGCCAGGTGAACACGCTGTGACCTGTACCGGCAGCAGCTCGTAACCGGAAGTCAGACACAGTATGTGAGACCCTTCACTCATTTACCGTGCTTCCTTACCCGGTTATCTTTTCATCACTCTACTCCATTCCCTTCAATATGAAATGGGGAGGGGTGTGGCTTATATTTAGAGCATTAGGACGGTGTGCCGTGTTATCGGAAGGTTGTTGGTTCAATGATGATACTTTACTAATACATGTGGGGAAAATGTGCTTTTGCCTACCCCATCTTGCTCTCAATGAAACACACATAGGCTCATGGGTGTTATACTTAATCAAAAATGTTCTGAGGGCCGAATGAAAAATGATTGTTTCAGAGAGATTACCAATCAGATTGTAGAGGGGGTGGATCCAAGCAACTAGAGGAGGCGGGACCAAACAATCAGATGATCAAATCCCATGCGCCATATGTAGAGGTGAGTACAAGCTTGGGGGTCCCAGAGCACACCCCTAACCTCTTGAAAGTCAGCCACCTGCAGCTGGTGGGTTAAGGGCCTTACTTTGGGTTTCATAATTGTAGTACTGGAGGTCCAGAATCGGGGACTCTGGGCCATGTAACTATCCTACCAAGGGCAAGCTTGAACCAATTATCTTCAGATCACAGGCACAGAGGTTTAGGTCACTGAGCCACACATTAAACTGCATCAATAAAATACAGGGGTAGAATGTTCAGGTCCAAAACTAAAATTATCCATGCCAAGATTCACTTGAGTACTCTGTGTCTGTTTAGATTCAACTAAATGGTTGAAACAAAATCCCAGTCTGGGTTTTTACTTTTTGGACCTGAACTTTCCAACTCTGTTTTCTACATGTGCATCCAGGCAGTTCAGTGCTCTGTCTTGACTTACTCCTCCCCTGAAAGCACCCTGCAATTAATGAGTCTGTTTACTAAAACACCAACCATTATCTCATTGTGAGCACTAGGGGCACAATGTGCTGATTAGACGAAACAGAAAGGGATTCCCTGGATAAGCAGAGTTAATCGAGGAAGAGTGGAGCTTCACACAGTAGCAGAGATTTTGTGAAGCTGAAACAACCGGCATCATGAAATCTGAGGCATGTAAAGGCATCTCCTGTGTTCTCTAGTACAGACCCTACATCTGTTAGGTAACACTGCCACTGCACTTCATTTGCATTAATGATTATACTCATTATCGGCTTTTTTACCTCATGTCTAAAGTCACATAAAAAGCTACCAAGATTTGTAAAAAGTTTCCAAAGTCTATATAGATGTGACTATAATTCATTATACAGTATAATAATTCATTGTGATATTTGATTACATGAACCTTACACAGACATCCAATCCAGTCTTGCAGACACAAAGCCAGGTAATTTGAACATCTTGAAATTAGCTTCAGGCCCCTGGGTGTTCCTAGGGAAACCCCCCCCCCCCCAAGAGGAACCTATTGATAGAGTTGCCAGACCCTCCACAGATTTTATTTCTGTCTATGGGCCAGCAATCCCGACATATGTAGGATTGAAGGGGAGGTTCACTATTAGCTGTAGTTAGAGGTTGAGTTAAGACGAAAAGGTGATGTCTGCCCTTGTGCCAAATGACATTTCTCTACCTGGGCTGATTCGCAGGTGGACTAAGCTGTACTGGAGTGATGGTGAAGTTTAGAGGACTAAGATGGGAGTCCTCTGGAGGAACAGAGAGGACAAAGGGAGGGGGGGGGGGACTATTTTCAGAGCTGGCATCCATTAAAATAGCCTCTTTTTATGGCATGCACAACTGAAATAGAAATAGCCTGTCATAAGTGTCAGAATACAGTGAAAGTCTACAGTGAAAGCTTACAGTGAAAGTCTACAGTGAAGGCCAACATATTCTACTTTGGCTCAAATTAACTCTCCATTCATGTGTAATTCTCCATGTTGCCTGTACTGTGCTATGAAAAACTTTCCTTTGGATTGCCTAATAAGTGTATTTTTAATGAAGAATCAGCAATAGAATAATCCAGGTTCACGGAGTAGTGGCTGTTCTGAGAATCCATGTGATACCTTTCACTGGAATAGAGGCCTTATTGATTTGCCTGTCTCTCTCTCTATTGTAAAGATTTCTCTAGCATCTCCGGACCCGAGCTTGTGACGCACCAGCTGTCTGCCGTCTCTGCTCTCATCCCATGCTAAGGAAGAAGGATGAAGATAACCATGAAGAGATACAACATGGTGAGAGAGAAATTGAGCCTGAGGCAGAAAACCTTTCACAGACACCCATAATCCAGGAATATTGACCTGTAAATCATGAGCACTATGCAAATTTGTCTCTCTTCGCCACATATGCTTTTGTTGCCTCTGTGAATGACCAATGTAATGTTTTAACTTATTTCCATTTATTTAGCAGATGCTTTTATCCAAAGCGATGTGCAATTGAAAGAGCAGATAGTCCCTGGAGAAACTGGGTTTAAGGGCCTTACTTTAGGGCTTAATGGTAAAAACACTCTGCCAGTCCTGGGATTTGAACTAGTGACCTTCTGACACGGAGTGCCAACCTGCAGTGCCGCACACAATTAGCGTTGTGGCTGCACCTTTCGCAGTAATCGGGACGATTTGTGGGGCTTCCCCTCTATGGACGTCTGATGTTGTGGTTCTTCTGAAGTTGAACTTGCCCCCTCCTTGGTAGCCATAGTAACGGATCGCTCCAAGCACCCCTCTCCAGCCCTGCAAACCCTCACTTGCACGCCCCTATCTCTCCACTTCAGGGAGGAGGGGGGGGGGGGGGGTTAATCTGCCACTCACTCATCCACCAGGGAGCCCCTCCCTCGGAGCTCCTTTGACCTGTTGATCCACGGGTCTTCCACCCATAAAGGCACCACTTGTTCTGCTGTGATTGTTGTGATAGCTTTTTCCACACCAAGCAGATCATTGCCAAACCTCACTTTACTTAAACAATTCATGACCAAAAAGGTGCCATTACATCACCAAATCCCCACCCCAGATGTAATTTCACATTATTTTAGTAAGTGCAAAGCTGAGCCCCTCCCATCTTCCCAGAACCACTCTAGACTCCAGACCAAGGGCATCTAATTATACCCAAAGGCCAGGTAGCTTCCATTAAGTTCCACTGGGTACGGAGGTAGGGTGGTTATCTGATCTCATTTTTTTGGGAAATTTTCTTTGCTGCATCATTTATTCATTTTGTCGACAGAGGAACTGATTGTGCTGAAATTTGAACGCCTGCCGGCCGTCTCCTTCCAATCGGACCACCCTCTGACCTTGATTGATCATGTCTTACCATGCACCCTTTTTCCCCTGGAGGCATACACAACTACCCCCCCCCCTCCCCCCCCACTGCCTTGCCGGGACTGAATTATTCAGCTCAGGTGTTTGTAAATGACAACAAGCGAATAAAACCCTGATGTCTGCAGATTATTTCTTTTTCTTTAGTGCGAACCATGTATTTTAAGAAGATGGCCTAATGCTTTCGAAATAGACAATTTTGGCAGGAGCCGAGGTACGTACTGTAAGGTTAAACTGGACGTTTTCCTAGCCACGAGCAGGGAGGCGCCCCCTGGAGTTCATTTTTGGATAACATCCAGTCACATCATCCTTTCAGATTTTCACATGAATTTTGTGTTAGTTAGCAAGACATTAGGAGCATAGGAGTATGACTGGTTGGTTTCATGTCCTTTAGTGACTTGGTGTTCATGTGACCAGTAGTAAACTGGAATGGGCTCAGACCTCTAAGCAGAGAAAAGTCTGCTGTTCTGTTGTATGTAGTTTCTAAGATATGGATCTTTGTTGGAAAGCAACAAACCTTTTAAGTCTGCAAGTAATCCAAACTTTCTAGGTATACGTCTGTTATATTTTGGTACATGGTCCATCATTCTGGTCATCACCACCATTGTCATGTATTCTAAAGCCTTATTTTTCCCTGTAAATAAATATTATGCTTCTCATCTGTCAGATTGTGGGGATTATTTAGACAGAAAACAGCCTCTCAAAAATGGTGGTCTTATTTCACCACAACAGCAACACCAATGAGAACAGTGCTGGCGTGCTCATTCTCTCTAATTAATTTAGCACAAAAATAAAATGGAAGGCACTCTAAACACAGAAAGCGTCATAGGCCTCAGGAATTACCTCCCTCCGTGGGGATTACGGGAACAAGGAGGTCTTTAATCAATCTGTCCGGCATGTTTGACCACAACCCTGCAGGAGCTCCTCGATCCTGGAGCGGAAGAGAAAACAGAAACACACAAAGTTTCCAGTGACGGCAGATGGTCAAGTGGTTATGGAAAGACACTTGTGACCAGAAGATTGCAGGGTCAAATTCTCGTACATAAACATGGACAGACATGTAAGCAAAAGAAATAGTATATTGCTTTATTTGAAAGTGTCTTCTAAGTAATTTTCCAGTAGTTTATTAGCGAGTTCTCTGGGGCAGAATCCTCCATGTTCTCAGCATGCACCAAGAAGATCATGTCATTTGGTGTGACTAAGACTATTCCCCAGAGGTTTGACTCATCTGCCACTATGAGATGTTCTTTGTTTCTAACACTGTTTTGAATGTTGTGGTTAAGGAAGATGACCTTTTAGCACTTACACCATATATCTGTCAATCCATGTTCTAACTGCAAATCGTTGCTGTCTGATGAAAATTGGATTTGTCCAACTTCTGACAACTGTGACTTTTTACTATAGGTGGAATGCATCCATTCTCCTGTGTCTACTGATAGCATATGGCATCTAACAGACGAGTAAAAAGACGATTTATGTTGTTTGTATGGATTACTTCATAATTATATTTTAACAGCTTAACATTGACAACTGGGTAGCTATATAACTAACATCATTAATTGTGAATTTAAAGTGAGATTAATTGGTATCTTTATGTGACTGATATATTTGCCATGTTTACAACAATCCATGTCCATATTAAACATTAAACCATTCACTGGTGGCTATGTAAAAATAGGTTACTTTTTGTGGTGCTGAGGGTGTCTTTTTTAATGCTCCTGAAATACTGGATTTCAGGAGATACGCATTTCTTGTCGGACAGCGACATCTTACTGGTCAGGGTCCAGGGAGTGGGTTTGGGGTACATTCTGGATTGGATTACATCGTATAATGTAATAATGTAATAATATTTTAGCTCATACATTGTACATGCAATCAAGATCTATAGCAGTGTTTCTCGAACCCGGTCCGCGGGGACCCACAGACAGTCCATGTTTTTGCTCCCTCCCAGCTCCCTGCCACATTTTTGCTCTTTTGGGAGCTGGGAGAGAGCAAAAACATGGACTGTCTGCAGGTGGCCGAGGACGGGATTTGGAAACACTGATCTATACCAATGAACCTGAAACTCTTTTACTGTGCAGATCAGTAAGGATCATAAAGCCTTTGTAGTGGGGATGAGATAAAGCATGGAGACCATTCTGTGCTGCATGATGTTTTAGCTGCAGTGAGAGCTGACTCACCCCAAGTGTCAAACTCCTTCACCACTGCCTCACAATGAGCCTGATGGGAGGTGGGCTCTTTGTCATTGACATCACACACCATTAGCTGAAGTTCCACGTCATTTATTGTGAACCAACTCTGACTTATATCTACATGAATGTATTGCTCCCAGATGCCTGGTCATATTTTCTGTGACACGTGCAAAAATGATTCAGGAAAGCACCGAGCTCCAGTGATGTAAAGTGATGTAAAGTGGGCAGAACAGCCCTCTCCTTTCAAAAGATAAAAATTAGTGAGCCATTGTCCCTTTCATGTGCTGGAAATCAAGTCACTTCACTTCAGTTCAACAAAAGCTAGCGAATGACATCGACTGGTTAATTAGCGTCAGTTTACACTGGACCACTGTGCACCTGTCTGCCTGTCTGAAGTGACATCATCTGTGCTCCCTGCTGATGCGGCCACATTGTCACCGAGCTCAAACAGCCAGGGGAAAAGCGATACTACCGGTCACACTGCAGAAGGAGCAGGACATAAAGATTCTGTGTGCCGGATTGTCACCGAAGGCTCTGCCGAGGTATAGCACAAGAAACCAGGGACTATTCCTCCTTCCCTACTGAATACGATGTGTGTGAGCTTCCCTGCTAAGCTGTGCCTTTCATTTTTATTTGATCCGATCCAGCAAGGAGCCACATGGCCCAGCGTGAGGAGCTGGTGACACCAAAGTGGCAGCCATGCCGGCCTGCTCTGTTCATTCAGCTGTGACTAATTGTCAAGGATGAGCCATGCGCACCCAAATAAAAAAAACAACGACATGCCATGCTGCCAGTGCATTTCTAACCTGCGAGATGCCAACCTCAAAGGCCCCTCTATTCAGGCTACAGGATGCCGTTTTTATCACGAGAAGTCGAACTCCTGAAAACATAAGGGCCATAATGTGTGCCTGCACACTTCTGCTTGTTGTTAGGGGTATCAAAAGACGCCTTTTGGGCTTTAAAGATTCCCCTGGGACGGGCACCCCAAAATATTTCCCCGAGCACCAAGTTCCATCATCAACACAAAACCGACGTCTAATGCATCCAAAAATATGTAGATCGGGAGCCTGCGGTGAGAGACGTGGTCCGGATTCAATTGTATTGTGGTCCAGATAGAGACCGGAGTCCGCCAGTTGGTCACCACTGCCCTGCTCTATAATGGTACGATACAACACACATGAGGCATCCTGTAGGAACTGAATCAGTCAGAGTCAGACGAGGCTACAGTACTTATACAGGTGATTGGCTAATTACTATGACAACATTAAGAGCTCTGAAGCGATTTACATGGGATGGAATCTGCTACATTTTACTGCTGTGTGAAAAATTTGAGCCTCTGGCAGAGCAGGATGGTGCATTTTATATGTCTGTCTGTAGGATGGATAGATGAATATACAAAAGGGACAGTGGAAAAATTCCAAGACTTGGTCAGAAATCTTTATCTGAGCAAGCACAAAAAAAACACAAATGGAAATTTATATTCCTTGTTGTTTAAAAAATACTGATGGGATGAACATTTTATTTAATATTCTAAATTGACATATCTTCATAAACGAATGTTCAGTCTTCACATAAATTATTGTTGCTTGCTGTTAAGCTTTTGAGAACATTATAGCCCATTGAACTAGATTATTGCTTGTCTGGACAGTCACACTCACTCGCCTGGTCTCGAACTGTCCCATCCTGGGGTAAGTTAAAGGTGACACAACCCCCTTCTTTATCCCCATAAAATGGGTGAAATCAATCACACAAACCCAGTCCAGGGCGGAAAGCTACAATTTATCTTGTATCACGGTGTTTACTGTGGCACGAAATGGAAAACATATATCGTAAAAACACTGTGGAGCTTTGTGAAATTGGCAAAGAAACCCGTTAAGTATATAGTACGACAAGATAAAGGGCTTGAGAGCAGACTAGCAACTGTAAAATCGCAAACTAGACTTGCACTATAAAAATGCCCATCCAGCCACATCAGAAAAGTCCCTGTAAAAACCGTCAAGAGGTTGGCCTAAGGGGTGGGTACAATTTCCACGAGTACCCTGAATCTCTTAAAAGCAGAACTGAAAGGGAACACATTCTGACTGACAAGCTCCCCCAGTTGAGTTTGGGCGGGGGGGCATGGTAGAAACAGCACCCAAGAAGGAGAGGATCCCATCCTGTGTGGAACACGTGATCTGCATTTGGCCTTCTCTGTTTCCATCACAGCAAGCTATGTTTGGGAGATCGCTCTCCATTCGAACCCGGGCTGTATACACAAGCCTCCGACTCTGGACGGCTTCAGCAGCAGAGCCGTACACCACGCATAGGGTGATGTCATCTGTTTTGGGCTATTATTCTTTGAAGCCATCAGCCTGTCTGCAGCCAGGGCTTACAAAAGTGGGGATCCACTTCAAACCACTAAAAGACACGTTTATGGGCAACGTTGATCGATTTTCCATTGTGTAATCAGGGGATCTCAAAAGTGTGTCTGACTTCTCTTGTTGAAAAACCAGGCTGCTGTATTAACTGTTAAAAATCTAAAAAAAAAAAAAAATCTCAGATCGTACATGTTGTCACTAAGTCACTTAACGATAAATGCAATTCTGGAAAATAGTAGAAAACAATTCTGCTGTTTGTCATGGACTGCATACAAGAAAGCCACTTACGCAAGCATCACGGTGTCTGGTACTTACACTGCAAGCCTAGTGGGAATAAAAATGGAAGATGTTTGGATAAAACTGGAGATTGTTGCTACGTTAAACAAAAATAAATCCACAGTGGCTATGTTCCATATATCGGAGGCCTTGTCAGCTGTACTGCAGGTTCATAAAATACAATAGCGACACCCTTAACAGTGAATTAGACGTTCCGCACACACTGCATTATGGGATCTGTCAAGCTGCCTGATGGATAAAAGCAGTGAATCTCTTCCCAGAGTTTAATAGGAGCTTATAGCCTGAGTGCTCTTTCGCAGCCTCATGAAAGGATGAGT
Organism: Paramormyrops kingsleyae; assembly: GCF_048594095.1. Classification (NCBI taxonomy): domain Eukaryota; kingdom Metazoa; phylum Chordata; class Actinopteri; order Osteoglossiformes; family Mormyridae; genus Paramormyrops; species Paramormyrops kingsleyae. The sequence continues at coordinate 21,579,579 of NC_132807.1, forward strand.
GAAGGTCCATTCTGGGGCATTGTCACATGACTATGGTGAATATTGTCACATGACTGGCGGATACGCAGGAGAGCCTGCAAGGCCCCAGCTCTGCTACCATGAACAGAAGGGATGCCATGTGCGACTATGTGTCCTCCAGGGCTGTGGGTTTCGTAACGAACTCGGGTCATTCCCTCTGACAGAAGCAGGAATGTCCGTGTTCTGTTAGTGAAAATGGGCTTTCGGGTTTAGAGGTAGATTCCAAACAGACCGTGACAGGGACGTGAGAGGAATAGACTTTACCTTTCTAAGGTCACCTTAGGACTCATAGATCATCCAGGAACCTAGAGGAGCATAACCAGACAGTCTGATGACCTAGTAAGGGGCTAAATTGGCCTTAAAAGCCCCGCTATCAGCAAAGGTACATCAAAACACTGCAAGGCGATGCAGAGTAATCAGGAAGTGAGCACCACGACAGAGAGAACTTACTGCTGATCAGACTATCCTGCAAGGAACGTGGTTTGAATTTCCATGACCTCGCTGCAATGGAAAAAAAAAACTACAGACTCTCTCGTTTCGTTTTTTGCTCGATAGAAGCCAGTGAGAAAAAGGCACGGGAATGAGTCAGATTGCGGTCATCCCTGAGCACCGCCTGGCGTGGCAAATGGCAGTGGGCGTTCCGGTGAAGGGGGGCGGGCAGCAGAGTGACTGTGAGCATTTGGCTTCCCTTTCGCAGGCAGGAGAAAGATGGAGAGCGTCTCCTCCCACACATTCTGGGACCAGCGGCACTCTGCGGAGGCTAACGTGCTACCGCCCCGCGCTACATCGTGTAATTCATGAGGGTTCCACACAGACATTTTTCCGCTAATGATACGAGTCTTTCCCTCAGAATTGTAGGAGTGTATATTAAAAAATAGGCATTAGGCCGTGACTAATGGTACAAATGCTGAATGATGTGACACAAGGTCCGGGCACATGGCAGTAAGGATCAGAAGGGGGACCTGGAACAGAGAGACAGGGTCTCGTAATGTTCATAATGGACAAAGAGGCCTGTGTCTAGAAAGGGAAGATCTTGACCCAAAGTAGAGACATTAATGACATCCCAGCTCAGCAGCACATACTGATGAAAATCCCAACCAACATAAAGACGCTTCATTTATATGTTCACTGTGAATGTTCCCTTTTTGATGTGATCTATTTCTGCAAATAGTTTGTGACAATGTATAATCACGACACACGTACATTCAGCAAACTGGGCACCTGAACGTGTTCTCTGTGTCAGCTGGGACTCTGGACCTTTTTATTCTTCAATAAATAGGATACAGGAAATAATACTTCATCATAATAAAGTACTTTATGATTTCACCTCTTCTTCTTTTTGTATTATATTAATTCACATATGAAATTTAAAAATACAAAAAGGGTTTTAAAGTAAATCCAGCATAAGAAGTCTGAGGGTCTGATCCTTCCCGGAATAGGGCCTAGATTTTAAAAATATAGAGAAGATAGGGACTGAATACAGTTCCAAACAGTAAAAGTCCAGACCGAGATTTTGTTTCAACCCACCAGTTGAGTATAAAGAGTAACACTCATAAGAGTAACACTCATAACTGGTGGCTTGAAATAAAATTTTGGTCTGGACTTTAACTCTATTTTTGAGCATAAAATGTTTCATTTTTCAACCTGAACATGGAATGTTTTCAAATGAACAAAAATGGGTGAACGTAAGCTTGAATTACTGCGCAACGCTTCAAAAATTATAATAGTTTACTGTACTTCACCGCAAAGATTAGGACATCAGACTGCAGTGTGACAGCAACAAGACAGCAATGTTAGCTAATTATTACTCTCTGTTAAAAGGGTAAATACCATCTTCATTCTGAGGAGGTGCATGAAATATACAAACCGAGACAAATCAAAACATTCACTGAGCTTGGACATCGCCAGTGGAGCGTGAAAATTTGATTGGATTTGTTGTTGAGCCCAGAAATGCTGGTGTTTTTATTATAGCCCATAACATTATCAATTTCACAAGGCAATGCAAGTAGAAAGGGATTTTTATATTTTATAAGCAATGAAAATGTAACAGATGACATAATTTGGGTTCATGAGCCGATTGGCAGCAGGATTCTGGGAGTTGGCTAGCTAAACTCACTCTCTAATGCTTATCGATGACTTTGTGTGCTGTTGTTAAGGCTGTCCATTTCCTACCAGACAACTGGTCTGCAACAGTGCAGATTGAGCCTCAGAAGTTGTAGGAGCCTGGTATTATTGTTATTAGAAATATTTAAGAAAGCGAGCTTCCCTCAAATTCAGCAGCATGGCTTGTGCATGGTCATGACTGTGTCTCGCCACGTCCCACACAGAACAACCAGAACCTGTCATGCACTTGCCAATTTGACAAAGAAACAAAATAAAAGGTCAATATTTCATTTGTTTCCTTCGCAGCTGCAGAGGTGGGCAGTGAAGAATCACGGCACAGCTTTTGCTGACCAATATCGTGCTTCCATAAACAGAATGTCTCCCACAACATGTTTGTAAAAATTAAAGCTAATTTTCAATCTGTTTCACTATGAGCTTTGCTATTTTTCTTCTCGTATGGGTGGATGATTACTGGACGATTCCAGACTGAGCTCATTGCTCTAAATCGGTGGTTTTCACTTCTAATTCTGAGCCTTCACTAAATCTATTTTGGTTTCTCTTACAATATTTTAATTAGCCCTGATTGGCTGTAACAAGATGCTGATGTCATGCCTATTAACAGTTTCACATTACAGGCATTCACCAACCAGAGAAGTCTGTTTGTTTAATTAAAATCTTACTACTTATGAAATGTTGTACTGGGAAATGTAAACAGATTTATTGGTGCCTTGAGGCCTTATAACTTGTATGCGTTTATTTTTAATTAAGTCCATGAATTGCATTAGCAATATTTTATATCACTTCACAGGATATTTCAGTTATGCAGTGAATTGAGTTTTGAAAATTGATTAAAACAAAGAGCAGCGTACAGAGGGACACCCCTCCAGATCAGGGCTGGGGACCCCCACTCTTGGATCCAATGGCAGTCCTTTATGAACCTGGTACCTCCTGGTTCTCTGAAACAGCCTCCTTGTGCCCCACTGTTCTCGCACTCTGATTGGACGGTTTCCACCCACATGTAAGGGACAGACATACATGTGATCCATGTGTGAACAGTGATGACACACGGTATTGTGTACCACCACAACAACCACAGCAACCTATTGTGTCCCGGATTACAATGCTGCAAAAAATCACAGATCTCAAATTATCTGCACACAGAGATGGCAAAAGCTCATGTTAGGATTTCGCCAGGAGCAGCTTGAGCAGATTAATGCTGTGTTTGCTCAGCTAACAGTCATTTTTTTCCGCCCGTTTGTGCCCACAGCTTGATACATTAAATGTATATTGTTGCCATGGCAGCCACACATATCATTATGGAGAAGAAGACCCGCTCGCAATGGCGGTCAAAGCCCACGTGTGGCACACTATGTGAGCTTCGATACCGGCAGCTTTACCAGTGGGTGCGGGGGGGCAGAGACCCCAAGCTGGGAGGGGGCCCCTGAGGGTTGCCGGTTACATGTGACATGGCAACGGCAAATCTGCTCTGTTTGTGTATTCTGTTTTTCACAAAAGTGAAAATAAAGGTCCTGTGATTATTACATTCTCTTTGTTGATATTATTTATTTACACTTCACAGTAAAATACAGGTAATACATTTTACCCTTTGGGGGGAGGGAGAGTCGGGGGGACCCATGGAGTTTTATGTCTAGGGCCCCCAGAGTCCCTAGAATCGCCTCTGGAGGGGGCAACGGTATGAATTGGCACCCCCCTTAGAAGACGTCTCCCTGGGCAGTTGCCCATCTTGCTCTTGCCAAGATCCTCCAATGGCCGCTTAGAGAATAAAGTGTAAATGGCGAAAATATCTCGCTGTGGCGACACTGGACTGGCTCTTATGAGCGATGGCGCTGACCCAGCTGGCACGTCGGCCTCCTTGGTCAGTCTGGCAGACGTCCTGTAATCAAACTAATTGCTGAGGGCATCTACCTGTTTGCTGCCTCATTTCCAGCCGTAACTGCTTGCCTGATGCAGAACATGCATCTATTTCAGGAAGCCGTCAAGTAGAAGTCACACTCACACACATGGACACACACCCGGATGCACACTCACACTCACACACATGGACACACACCCGGATGCACACTCACACACATGGACACACACCCGGATGCACACTCACACTCACTCACATGGACACACACCCGGATGCACACTCACACACATGGACACACACCCGGATGCACACTGACACTCACACACATGGACACACACCCGGATGCACACTCATACTCACACACAGAGTTTGGATCTCTGTGAGGTATAATTAGCAGGATTCACAATTATATCGCAAACCATATTTCTTACCATACAGTAATGTCCACTTAATTATAGATGACATGTCTTGATACATATAGAATCTGTCTCAGAATTAGTCAGTGTTGTCACAAGCTATTAACTGATACTTAAATCATTGTTACTTAAATACGCAATTCCAAAAAGTGATGAAAATAAAAATTATTTTATATTATTTATCATATCAGTTAAAATGTATGCAATGTTGCACATTTTAATATTTGATACTGACTGATGAATCATTTAAATTAATTAAATCTATTTCTTGTTGACTAGGCTACTTCTAAATGTCAGATACTCTCTCCTGACGTTTGGCGACCTTCCAGCTTGGGAAATCCTGCTTTAAGTGGTGGCTTACCAGCAGCAAATAGGATGGAGCTTGTTCTCTCGGCTGAGAGGTTTGAAGGTGTGTAGGAACCTCCCTCAACATCTGCTCAATGTCCCCCCTCAGCACGTTCGGCGGGAAGGTTAGGCAGCCGAGAATAGTGCCAGGTCACCTGAGACCCTGAATAATTCATCCAGGTCGCTTTCACTGCCAAGGGCAAATGTTAACCAAGCAAACATGGGCAAAGTCAATTCTTCATGTTGGCATCAACACAGCGGGGTTTATTTTTAAACAACCACACAGCCTTATCGCAGAGTTGAGTCAAACAGCGACAAGAGAAGCGGGGAGCGTTTTAATCTTTTAGGTATACTGAGGGTGTATGCATTGTAAATTCCTGCCCCGCTGCTCGACTGATACCTCACACATTTATTTGTTAGCCACTGTTAAATCTGTTGCTTCTCCCTGGCTTCTCTGACAACTAACAGTGTGTGTGTGTGTGTGTGTGTGTGTGTGTGTGTGGTCCAGGTATACCTTATTTTATCGGGATGAAATGTCCCCACAACGCAATAAAAATCTGTTATTTTGACGTTGTGGGGACTTCAATTTTATAAAAATTGGTGACTGCAATCAAAAACTAAAAATGCCAAAAATCTTGTATATTGTTCGGTTACTTATGGTTAAAGTTAGGGCTGGTTTAGGGGTTAAGGTTGTCATTTTTGGATTTTGGTTTTTCCCATAGACATGAATGGACGGTCCCCCAAAGTTATGAGTACAGGTCTGTGTGTGTGTGCATGTGAATAGAAACATGCACTATTTCTAGAATTTCTTCGAGGGCAGGACAAGGCCAGTGGAGGTAACACAACTGGCAGCTCTGCCCAATCACACTGTGTCTGAAGATGCTGCCATGAGGCGGGGTCAAGCAGGGTCCAATCAGCATGGAGCTGAGGCATTGATGGGCAGCTGACTGTGCCAACCCGCACACAGGAAGTAGCACTAGGTGTGGATATCATCATGTAGGACCAGACCAGATTTGGCCACCAATCACACAGCTCGTGGATCTTAGTTACCTCAGCATTAATAAATAAGATGACAACCACCCCTTTTCCATTTTCACTCTACAAAACCTTCAAAACTTTGGTACAGGAAGAAAATATCTCTCAACAACTTTCCAGCATCCATCACAGAAATCATTCTAATTAAATTTCAAGAGGATTCTGCTTTTCAAAAACTTAACCATTGTTATAACTTTTAACAAAAAAGGAAGGTATGCAGCCTTCAGCCTGACATTAATCTGCTTCACAGTGTCTAGCAAAATTGCCCGCGTGACTCTCCATTGATGCGACTCTCGTGTGAGGGATGATGGGTCATGCAGCTCTGCAGGCTGATGCACCAAGTAACATCCACGCTGCTCCTCAGAGTCCTTGAAGCACCAGGTCTCTAGCGCATGGTCTACACATCACCCAGAGGCTACAACAACAGAGTGGGCAGAGAGGTAATGAGAAGAAGTGAAGGGGGTTGTGGGTTAGGGTTCCAGTAGCAGTTCGATTGTTGCATACTTGATAGTTGTATCACAAACATCCATGTCTGCCCAAAGTATCTAAAAACCAAATGTGATGTACGGCAAGTGGCTTATTGGTTAAGATCTATTAGTCAAACATATTCAAATCGCAGGAAGGGACTCTGTACATGACATCCAGTGAACCAAAAATTATACGAAGTACCTCAATATTTTGAAATCCAAGTAAGCAGAAAAACATTTCAAGCTAAAAATTATTACAATTAAGAAATTATGTAATAATTCTTTGATGTACATGTAACAAAACCTTGTCAATTACCAAGACACAGCTATACGATCACAAAATTGTTACAATTGTAGAATTAACAAATACGAGATCAGTATTGGGGGAAAAAGCTATTGAAGGAGGTTCACTGAAGATTATTTTTGATTAACACTTGGATGCGAGCAATCATTCAGTTTTATCCCACACGTCTCTTCTCCTGAAGCTACCTCCATCATTGCTATGCAGCATTCATCCAGTGAAAGTCAGATTACTCTCAAGTTAGGGAAGCAACATTGTGTCGAACATTCCAAGGTCCCTCAAGGAGCCATTCTCGCTGATTTCAGAAAGGCGCATGTGGAGAAGCCTCCTGCGAGCGACCTCTGACATATCTGCCCAAAAAAGATGCTGCCTGGACCCCCTGAAGTTGGACGGGACTGAAGTGCCAAGAAATCCCCCTGGGGAAGCGGCAGCTTTGGGCTGATACGGGGGGAAATGTGTCATTGTGATTCTCCTCTGCACAGCCCTGAAGCGCCGTGATCTTCCTGCACCCCGAGGAGAAAAGAGTGAGCAGCTTTAGTACTATGATGTTCATTATGGAAATAAATCGCTTTCCGTTCGTGATGTAGATTAAGGACGGGGAGTCCCACTCTCTCATGGTGTTCTGGTGTTTGTTTAATCTCATCTCTGAAAGTGAAATTCCACCCAGAATTGACATTAAGTTAATTTAGGTTCTCACCAGATGAACGGTCGCATGTTCAATAATACATACAGTTATTTGTTTTCCAGAGTGCAGGATGTCTCTCCCCTGCTTATGTTGGGTTTGGTTAATGTTCCGGATGCCATAACGCTGGGCGATGTCTTGCTTCTCGAAAAAGGTCCTCAGCTTCAGCTTCCCTTGCTGAGGTCAGGAAAAGGATGCCTACAATGTTTATGTAACAAAAATATACTGCTAACTCCGTAACCATGCAGAAAAAAATTGGGTCGTCACATTTTTCAGTTTTATTAAAAATATCGATGTAAACATTTATCAAAGTTTAATAGAACGTTTTTAATGGAAGTGCAAATCAACTTTCATAAAACAACATCAACTTCACAACACAGACATAACTTATTGCTTCTTCCTCATTCATTCACGCATAAATATTGCAGTTCAGCATCATATTACAGTATGTTCTTCCTGCTTTATTCCCCCCCCCCCCCACCCTACACCTATATTCCAGCCATGGTACGAACCCGCGTACACAGTTTCAAGTAAATATCTTTCCAAATGCCAGCTCAACGGAAAAGTCCACCATTCAGCTCTTCACAAAGACTCTCTGCTCTCACAAGAAACCAAGACCCAAGAACACTGTACAATATTTCACTTTTCTACAGCATTTGTCTTGGTTGTGCCCCTTAGTACCTACAGCTACCGCTTTCAAGGCCGAGGTATTCCACAGCAAACCAAGACCTTTGCAGGACAAACTTTAGTGGTGCCCCTGCCTCTATGCACAAGTAGGGATGATACTCTTAAGGCAGAATAAAATAAAAATAAAAAAATAAGAAAGCTTCATGCAGATGTTTCGCCATTGAATGGCCTTTATACATGTGTTTCTTAGTAGGCTCATTAGTATAAAAATGTAAATATATTTATATACAGCTCTATCAGTCCTTGATTTACTATTTAAAATACTAGCCTGGGTCACACAGCATCTGGTCTTGGTGACAGAGTAACAGTTCAGGGGAGGGGGGAGGGATCTGGGCTTTCAGAGGACTGAGAGGTCATGGCAGGACTTTGACTTCTGCCGGAAGGCCATCTTCTTGTTCTTCCGGGCCACCATGCGGCCGAGGAAGCGCTTGGCCTTCTTGCCGATGCTCTCGCGCCGCTTGCTGTTGGCCTGCCGCCGCGCGTTCTCCTCCTTGCTGTCCTTGCGCAGGCGGATCTGCCGGACGATGCCCTCGAACAGATCCTGCACGTTGTGGTGCAAGGAGGCGGACGTCTCGATGAACTTGCAGTCGAAGACCACGGCACAGGCACGGCCCTCTGGGTGGAAAACATGGAGCGAAGGGAGGGGGGATGTAAGCGAGAGCACCATCCTCAGGGCACAGTGATGCCTGCGTACTGAAACTGGGTGTAGCCCCTCATCTAAAGCTTGGGTTTGGATCCAACAACCACCTGTAGATTTCAGTATGCAGTAAGTAATGTGCCATTTGCCTCACTTCTATGTCACTTTGGACAAAAGTGTCTGTTAAATAAATACATGTTAATTCTAGATTTAATTTAGTCATTTAAAAGTATAAAATGCAGAGGAGTGCCCTATTAAAAGCTGACGTCTACTCTTAATTTCCATGTGAATTTTAATGAGCAAACAGCTAGCTATAGTAATGAGAAGAAGTGAATGTGGTTGTGGGTTCAAGTCCCAGTCCCAGTTTGCTTTGCACCATTATTATGACATTGAGACGTCCATGCTGCTTACCGTCGACTGACACTTCTCTGGAGCGCACCAGGTCACTTTTGTTCCCGACGAGGATGATGGGGATGTTCTCCGACTGCCTGGCCCTGCGCAGCTGGATGCGCAGCTCGGACGCCTTCTCGAAGCTGGCCTTGTCCGTCACGGAGTACACGATGATGTATGCGTCGCCCATCCGCATGCACTGCTCCCTCAGCCACTGGCTGTTATCCTGCAATACCACCAGAAGCCACAAAGTCACTCTCTTGCCCGTTTGCACGTAAAAAAAAACATACATCCTGCTACAGCTGCTTCCCCTTGGTCTCTCCCTCCTCCAAAGCTGGACTGGTGACAGTTTGCTCACCTGTTCCCAAACGTCGTACAAGAGAATGGAGGCCTCCTCATCATCCACAATAATAGATCTGTCGTACATGTTCCCTGAAGGAGAAACAGTCAGCGGACAGCAGACATTAGCCTTTTGGGAAGTGTTCCCCTTTACCTTTACACAACATGCTCTGACAGAGAATTCCTGCTCTACAGTAGTAGTAGGTAGATGCGCTCTTTAATCCTGAAGGCGACTGGATTCATTATCTCTTAGCCCATTGTGTTTCTTTTTCCATTATGCATCTTAGTCAGTGGCTATAAAGACCAGGATAGCATGGATGCTAAAAATAGCAGGAAGGAATACAACAGGAATCAATATTATCTCACTCTTCGAGTTGCAAACTCGATTTAGGCAAAAATACTTGACTGGATAAGCCACATGTTTAAGATACATAAATAAAAGAAATATGTGTTTTGAAATAAAATCAAATTGATTAAATTTCTTGATGCATTAGAGAATTAAATCTGACTCTTTCTGTCCGATTAATGTCTTATTACTATTATGCAGATCTAACTTTGCCTGGTTTTGTTAAGATTCAGAATATAAAGCCTTTCTTTGTACCCCCCCCCCCCCCACACACACACACACACACACACACACACACACACACATGTTAATGTGTAGTGGAAGCTCACCTGCTTCATCCGACTCGTGATTCTCCTCAACCCCACCGAAGATCCGTGCCAGGCTGGACTTGCCCACGCCGTGCTCGCCCAGCAGCACCACTTTGTGAACGTGTCCGTCGGAGTCGCTCCCGGATGAGATGACCGAGTCGGAGGAGTCCGAAACGCAGCTGTCCCGGTGTGGCTCGCCGGGGCTGTAAGAGGTGCAGCGGGTGAAGTTTGACAGCTCTGCGGCCTGCACCAAGGGGACCGTGGACTGCAGCTCCCGGTCGTCTACGGGCATGCTTCTCCGGTGCAGGTTCTGGAGGTGGATGGGGAAGGGGGTGCTCCCTCGCCGCTTATCCATGCTCCGCAGTTTGTCCGTTTTGTTCAGCGTCATGATCGCCAGTATCTGCAAAATGACCGGATGAGTAAACAGGCACTTCAATTTCATTGTGAAATATATGAGGATTTTTCTTGGACAGTTACGTTAGCTGTCTGGTGTTTCTTTATACACTATGGAAAATACACATCTCACTTTCCTACAATTTAAAACAAGTATCTATCCAAATATTCATATATGCCGATATTAAAAAAAAAAAAAAAAACTTTTCGGGCACCGCATGTTCACGAGTCACCAATCATTACTTCACTTAAAAATTTTAATTGTTTTATTTCAATTGCATTTGTTTATCATTTCAACTGACATAAGTAAAAATGTTGTGATACACATTAACCATTTTAAAGGCAACAGAATTAATGATTCCCACATTAATTTAAAAAGTAAAAATGACCAATAAAACTATAACGTAAAAGAAATATTCCCCAGGCGAAAACCTACATTTTAATCCAAGCTTCTCTTCTGTTGCTTATATCCTTTCTGATGCTCCTCTTCCTTTATATTAAAAGACGTTGAGATTCCTATAATAAAGGCTCCGGTCGCGCTGCTCTTCCTCCTCCGCGGCGTTTTGCTTTGTCCGGCCACAGAGCCGAAGCCCGTATTTATGCTCCGGCCAGATCCCTGACGTCAAACCGAGGCCGGGTTTGCCTCTTTATAGATAGTAACATCATGCTGGGGGGGGACGGCAGATCAGTCTGCTTTGTGAGACGTGATTCAGAAAGCCGGGGGCGGGTTAGGGGCTCTCCCTGCCCAGCTCCCCCGGCGCTGATGTAATGCGGAGCCGATCCTTAACCGGCGTATTACCGCGACCGTAATGACCAGCGCACTGAGCATCTGACTATGATCGTACACATCAGTCATCTAATTAGAGGCACGATTTCCTGACGGATATACATCGCACTGTCAAGCCAAAGCATTGCACATAATAATCTATAGCTTGACAAATAAAACCCTTGAATCATTGGTAGCCTACATGTACGTGTTAGGCTATTTATATATGTCGGGTTCAGTCTCCACGCGAATTACGAACCTGGGGGGGGGGGGGGGGGGGGCTCTGATCAACAGCATTAGCGGCTCAAAGTTTATAAACGATTCTGTAAGTACACGATTCCAAAATAAAAAATGATAGAAAAAACATTGGCCTAGTGTAAATTTGGAGCGCTGTGCAATTAATATGTATTTTTTATTTTCGTTCTTCGCTGGCTTCATATACGATATTTTTTTACCAGCAATCAACAGATAGTAGGCTATTAGACTTTTAATGTAATACAATACAACAGTAAGTAGTATTATAGCTTCGCAGACCCAAACATTATGGGAGAAAGAAGGAGGCCAGATAGTTCTGTCCGAACACAACCGTTTACAGTACAAGACCTAACATTAAACACTATATATGACACCAAGATTAAACACCACAATGACAACACAATTGACTAACTACACACGGCTATTTATTTGATACGCAACCGGCACCGGTTCACCTCCCCGCGCCGCCCGACGGTTCCCAGCGCTACATTATTTATGTTTTTGAAGTTTAAACCATTCATGGTGGTGTCGCCATCTGTTGGTTATAAATTCAACTACACCCAGTGGCATTTTAACTGTGTACAGCTAGCCTATTAGTGTCGCGTAAAACCCAATTAACAGTTCATTTCAAATGGAAGTATGGAGGACTTGCCCATCTCTTAGGCTGTGGTCACTGATGTATTCAAACAACTACTCGGTGGTAGGGCTCTAGAGGTGGATGGCATTTCACCCTGAGTTCTTGAAAGCCAGGGCTGCCCTTTGTCACCGATTCTGTTAATAATTTTTATGGATATAATTTCTAGGCATAGCCAAGGGGCGGAGGGGGTCCGGTTCGATGACCTCAGGAACGCGTCTTTGCTTTTTTGCAGATGATGTGGTCCTGTTGCCTTCGTATTTTTATTTTATTTTATTTTTGCTGGGGGGATGGGGGTGGGGATATCTTTCTTCTGTGCTTGAGTAACTAGCCCTCTGAATGTCTATGCGATGTGTGTGTACAATACGTTAATGTCTGGTGAACAACAAGCCCTCCCTCCCCAGGGTATCCACTCCTTACTTTAATTCCACCTGACTATTCAAATGGACATTACTGAGAAAATCTCCCACTCAGCCCAGCTTGAGTACTCTCTCTTTCTCATTAACACATGTATAGCAGAGGTGTCAACGCTTATTTCAATGCTAATAGCACTGCGAGTGCATGTCAGTCATCAACACTGGACTTTTACGTGAGTCATCACCATTCTGTCGCCCTTGCCTTTAGTTCCCGCATTATGTACGAGGCTTTTGCATGCGAGCTGCAGCACCTACGCTTACAGATCTGTACTTATTATATGGGGATGAGCGGCTTTTAGTGGTCTCTCTTCACTGGCTTTCTTCACTGGCTTTCTTCACTGGCTTCCTATAGGCGCTCGCATCAAGTTCAACTCCTTGGTGCTGGTCTTCAGATCCATTATCTCCATCAAGAGGCTCCCTAAGACCTACATTCCATCTCACCCTCTTCAGGCAGCAAACCGACAGCTTGGAGGTACCTCAACTACATGAGAAGTGTCACCCCAGACAGTTTGGATGTGTGCTTCCCCGATGGTGGAATGAGCTGCTGAACCACATCTGGTCATCAGACTCCCTCTCCACCTTCAAAAAACGCCCCAGGAACCATCGGTTCTAGGAATCCCTCTACTAATGGCGCTTTTCCACTGCATAGTACGGCACAGCACGGTTCAGTACAGCTCACCTTGGTTTGGCTCAGTTCGGCTCGGTTTGCATTTCGACTGCAGTTTAGTGCCGCTTTAGAGTGGGCGGGATTATTCACGTGTCGTTATAGTTGCGCCGCCTCTATTGCCGTGACATCATCGTAAATGCGCCACAAACAAACACACAACAATGGAGCATATCGACGGAATGGTGTTCTTCATTTTCGGCATGTGGATGTTTTTAACAGCAAGACCATTTTTAGTTAAAACAAAATGGTGCGTCCGAACCTTCGCTGGCTGTGCTAAAAATCTAGCGGGTCTGTTGTGTCTCGTGTCGCAAGTTCAGTGACGCAGTAATGACGATTTTCTCCGGCCAATCAGTGACCAGTAGAGTTTACACGTCACGTTTTGGTAACGGTTCGGCGCGCTTGGAACCTCGGCTGAGGTGGTACTAAAAAAAGGACCAGGTACCAGGTACTGTTCCCAGTGGAAAACCCCCCAAAAGTGAGCTGAACTGAACCGTGTCGTGCCGTACTATGCAGTGGAAAAGCGCCAGTTAACCTGATGCCTTTCGATGTTGCCTGACTTCTTAATGTTGCACTTTAGGACATTGAATAGTATTATTAGGTTCAGGCTTTGTTAAATGATGTGTAGCTCCTGCTCCAATGCTGCTCACACTTGTAACTGGGTATTCATTGGAAGCTCAGCCTAGCTGCACTTACGCCTAATCGACACCTAGACTGTGCGCGTGTTTGTAATGTGTGTATTTGTAATGTGTGTGTTTGTAATGTGCTATTTGCCTCACTTGCACGTCACTTTGGACAAAAGCATCTGCTAATTGATAGCAAATATCTTCCACTGGTTGATATGATTCCAGGTTTTAATCCTGCGTGTCACAGAATCCTGAGGGTCACAGAACCACGTGTGATATCTTGTACTTATAAATATCAAGATACACTTAGGAAATGTCAAGATTATAAAGGCAACTTTTAATGTTCAGTCTCAGAATAAACAGACTGAGCATGCTGATTTGCCATTTGCTAAAAAAAAATGGAAATATATTTTCTATTTTGGTCAGATTAAAATTGGTCTGGTAACAGAAAACAATCTTTAAAATGCCTGAAATGTAAGTGACCTAGAAGTGTTATCCATAATCAATAAAAGAAAAGCTGATGTTTATCTTCGTTTCTTTCAAAACATTGTTTAATAAATTGTATTCATAGATTGACAGGGTACTGCTCTGATACTGATAATTTCTGACTCCCGAAGCCTCACAACCTGCCACTTGTTTGTTAGGTAGTTACTTAATTACTTAAGGACATCTTTCTGTTCCTGTAGCTCAGTAAGTAGAGCATTGTGCTAACAAGCCAAAGAGTGTGTGTTCACATTCTGGGGGGCATAAATTATAACCCTAAATCGCTTTGGATAAAGCATCAGATAAATGAGTAAGTATTCCCCACGTGCAGTATCACGACAGTGAGCTGAAAGTTATTACCACCACTATCACAGGTTTTAGTTAGCTAAACACTGAATTCCATTTATCTCCAGGTCAAGACGCAGAGGAGAATTTTCGGCAGTGTTATAAAAATGCAGTAAACTCCAGTCCTGACAAATTACAGAAAATCGCGTTATTATTTTTTTCAAATTTTGCAAATATTGTCTTGCGTGACGCCCCTGTCTACCCCTGGTACAGGGTCCAGGAGGTTCTTCAATAAAGGTCTGAGCTCTTAAAGTAATAGCCGTTTGATGGTTTTCATTAACTTCAAAATATTATCACAGGCAATCCGACAAAAAAGCAAATATGCACAGTTCCTCTCGAAACAGTGCCTTATATTTCTCTCGTGCAACGTGCTCCAGTTTTATTTATGCGTGTATTCTAGATTGACAAATGGATACATATACACACTATATATACATTATATCAAGTATACATAAGTAAAGAAATGACTGCAAGGAGGCGATGCCTTGCCGCGCGTCTGATCACAGACCAAGTCCGCGCTTATTTGCAGATTCGCTTTCCATCCAGAAGGGTGTATGTATTAATTGCATTTGTCCGGAAGAGGGAGCTCGATCCTTCTCCTGAACAAGCACTAAATGTAATGCAAGGATGCACTGTTTGGCGCCGCAGAAAAACAGGATGCGCTGATATGTAGAAAGGGAAAGATATTATATTCTCTAAACCTTAAAACTGTATGATTTGTACTTTACCGTCTCATTTTAATCTTTAGACACATATATCTAAATCATATTTAACGTAATGTCTTAAGGCGTATATAGAAACCATCGGTTTAAAAAGATGAGCAAATTAGCAGAGGATGGTTTCGATCCATCGACCTCTGGGTTATGGGCCCAGCACGCTTCCGCTGCGCCACTCTGCTACCCGAAAACAAGTACCACAATAGGGTTTTTTTTTATGCAATACGCGTTATTTCAATAAATTTAAATAGAGGAAGGGTCATACACACATACAACGATACCTCAGAACTCGAATTTAGTCCATTCATAACTCCGGATCGAATCCTAAAAAGTTCGAGTTGTGATCGAATTTTCCCCATAAGAAATAATGGAAAACCAATTGGTTCTCGGCCCCAAAAAATTACACCTAAATGTTTTTTTTGCATTTAAACACAAAATGAACCTACAAAACAAGAAGAGCATATACTGTACTAAACACATCTAAGCACAGTTATCAAAATAGTAATTTGTAAAGTAAGAAAATAAATATCCAACCAATGTGTCCTGCCCCATCGTCCGCTTCTTCCGTGTGCCACGCCCCCTCGTTAACCCCGTGTGGAAACCCAGTGTTGAATCCCCGTGCAATCAGCTGTTTCTGGTTGTTGTCATTAGTCCTCTGTATTTCGTCCGCGTTTCAGTTTGTTTCCCCAGTCCGATCATTGTATTGTCCGTCTGCGTTTTACCAGCCTTACCTGTAATTAAATCCCGTATTCCCCGATACCCTGACGTCTGCGCCTGTCTCCGTTCCGTCCTCGCTCAGCACAACAATATTATTATAATTAAACGTATTAATGGTTTATTATTAATATTAAAATAATTAATAAGAAATCTTTATTTTTAAATGTATTTTTATTATATATTAATAATTACTGTTACTGTCTATCATTGTCTAAATGTATTTTTACTGTCTAAATATATGTATTCAGTTAGTGTAGACATGCACGGTGCTATCACAACGAATGCGAGGCTGAGACTGAAGCTTTACCCTTTGTTTCCGCTGAGAGACATGCCGCGTGACTCATTTCCCCTGGTGAACGTTATCTTAGGTCAGCGTTCACGGTTTGACTTCAGAGATTCAGATCGAGCTGTAGGTAATTTTTTTTTCGAACTGGTTGGTTCAACTTCTAAGAAATTCGAGTTCTAATGAGTTCGAGAACTCAGGTACCACTGTATTTTAAAAAGAAGTCTAATTAAAGCATGAATGTAATTCAGACCAGTGCACAAGTATTTAGTTAATAAACATAGTTAAGTTTATTTATTCACAATACGAAATTCAAAAAGCTGTGCCAAACAACAGGAAAAAAACTGTAAAGGGGACATTTTGGAGAAAAATAAAATGCTTGGCATGGTCACGCGGGCTTGGTGTTGAGGCACTGGTTCACCACCTCCAGGAGATGCGAGTTCTCCAAAGCGGCAGCCACTCTCTCCTTATCTGCAAGCTGCTTGTTAACTGGAGAAGACACCAAAGATGAGAAATGAAAACTGTCCAGGACTCGCTAATGGAATAGCCAGATGCAAGCCTAGCAGATCTGAGAACATACGTTGATAGATGTAGATTTTTGCCCTGTGTGTTATTAACAGTATGTATTATTTAAAGAAGATGCCTTTAGCTAGGGTCAGGTGCCTGCTTACTAGAAGGACGTGTTACCTGCTTCCTCAGCAGTGTGAGTTCCAGGTGTGATGTGTACATCAATCTGGAGAACAGAAAAATCACATGCATACATTATAAACTGGTCTGATGTTTTTATACTTAACTAACCCACGTGCAAGACCACAAAATCCAGGCCAACTGAACTCTGTTTTAGTTTTTATGAAATACTAAAACACTAAATCCCATTCTTGGAAGAAAACCGTCATTTACCAAAAGTCATCGGACCAATCATTCATTTGGCAAAACCTGAAACAACGTTCAGACAATCTGCAGATCTGATTCGCTCCCTTTTTGCAGAACTCCAAAAACATTCTCATTCACCAAGGTGCATTTTGGACTCTGGCGAACTTTGATGCGAAATGATAAACACGGGCCACAGAGCTTAAACACAACAGGCACACAGCTGTCATCATTTAAATACTATGACTCAAAATTGTTCACGCATTCCTAAATACGTGAAAAAGTCAATTAATGAACAGAACAGAAACCATGCCAGATGAGAGTGCAAGTGCAAGGTTGATGTCTAGGGGTGGATGTCATAGCATGGGATCCTTCCCTCCTTGCCTTGCAACATTACTTTTGAAGTAGACAATGTTTCTCGGGCCTGACAGCCTACAGATACCATGAGACGACAGAATAAATAAAGAAATATTCTTCCTCGATAGTTGGCTTGACATGGATCATTTGTAATGTGCCTTTCATTTGGAGATATATATATATATATATATATATATATATATATATATACATACACACACACACACATATATATATATATATTACTTTTTATTTATATGGTATTTATTTTTATTATATGGAAACTTTTTTATGGAATATTGCAATCAATTCATACTGCTTTATGAATAGTTGAATACAAACATTTTTGCTAAACAATACATTTTTCTTTAGTCTTGTGCAGTTGGTTTCCGATTCTGCAACTCAACATGCAAAAGACCACATCCACAGAAAACACTTGACTGGCAGTGTTTGGTTTTAAGCTAAGATAGGGTTTGATTTTGCAAGGCAGTCAAAGTTTTTGTGAATGTTGTTTGAAGATTGAGTTTTCTATTTACCATTTTCAGAAAAGGGTGGAAGGTTTCAGGAAAAGTGTTTTTAGCAATTCATACAGTCTGTGTTTATAGTGTTGGTTCCATGTACCTTGAATCGATCAGGCAGCGATCTCAGCAGTTTGACTTTGATGGACAGGCCTATCAGGGTAGCCATGCTGCAGTGGGGGATCGTGGGCGTGAACTCCACTCCGACTGTACTCGCCTGGTCATTCACCTGCTCAGTGGGAAATCCACATAATGTGTTTAACCAGCAGTAACCCTTAGTCATCGCCATTACTACTTTCTTGACAGACCTGCATTTTAAATATGCTATTGTGTAAACCAAAAGAACAGTATCAGGACATTATTAATATAGTACAGAACAGTGTTTCTTAAACCAGTCCTCAGGGACCCCTAGATGGTCCACGTTTTTTGCGCTCTCCCAATTCTCTAAGAGTTTACGATACATAGTGTGCGTAAAACGACCAGAGGCAGGCAGACTCACATGAACTCTCATCTCCTCCACAACATTAAGCTCCTCGAGTGAAAGCGGATGTTCGGGGTCATTTATGGACCTGATAAGGTGTAACTGAACAATGCATTAAGGACAAATAAAGCATACTGCATTACGATACACTTATGAATCGATTAATACACCAGAACGCAGAATGACGCAGTACCGTAGTCAGATATGTACCACCTGGATACACGACATATCCTAAAAAAAAATTTATACTCATAACTAGCTCCGTGGGTAAAACGGCAAGGATATCGAACACCTCCCTGTCATCGATGGGATCTGCAAAGTTTTCATCTTCTTCCTCTAGAGTAACCGGCCTTTCCCCAGACCGCTGAAATATAAGCGGGTTGGCGTTCTCCAAGAGCGTCCCCCCCGGCATCCCTATTTTAATAAAACCCCTTTAATCTTATGCGGTAACCTAACTATTTTTGAGAAATAATTATATAATATATATATAATAATAAATAATAATAAGTATGGACGCAACTATAGCTCTGCAATCCCCCTGCTTTGACGTCGAGAGCCTAACCTCTCGCTTTATCGTCATCGCCCCCTACCGGCCTGGAGTGTGAGTGCAAAGAAATTATGCTAAATTTAAGATGGACTTCCTTGATCTCAGTGGGGAAACGCTGTTGCATACAGCAACGAGAACATAATGTACAGATGGACATACATATAGTGCCAATAAGACAAGGTGCAAAGACAGTACCCATAAGTGCAGTATATCTAAAAAGCACATGTATGTGCATGTGCATGCATGTGTATAGAAATTTACCCAGGCACACAGTACACAAATAAAATGTCCTGAAAACAGATTCTCTGCATAGTACAGACATAAAGCAACATTTAAAGATAAGAAAAATAAATGAGCAGATGTTGTATGTGCGATTAGAACAGGTAGCATCAGACCTTCCCTGTAACAAAACAGGACGCTTCCTGAGGTGTTGGAGTTGGGGGTGGGGAAGGGGAGGGTGACTGATGGCAGCAGGCAGGAACAATGCCCAGAACCTTTTTCCTAAGCACACCATGCAACCTAAAATTGGTGGGCAGAATTGTTTATGCCTAGTATTTCGCCAGCATTCTCTTCTCAGTCACTGCCTCCAGTGAGTTTAGGCATTTGGCACTGCCTGAACTGCTGTCAGTTCCACAGCAGGTCACACACTAGAAAGCCATGCCGGCCACTGCAGACTGAGCCTGCTCAGAGAGTAGAGTCTGGTCTGCAGTCAGGTTAACAAACACTGGTGAAAGAATGGGTCGTTCTGGAGAGCTCAGTGAGTTCAAGCGTGGTGCTGTTACAGGATGCCACCTTTGCCAGGTCAGAACACCTGAAGTCAGACTGCCACTGCGGATGCCAAGTCTCAGTTTCATGAGATAAACAAGTAGCCTCACCCATGAAAACATGCCTAAAATGAGCCCTCTGTGCAAAGTAAGATGAAGAAATCAAGAAATCAAGCCTGGATCAGGTAAACTTGACTTAGCCCCCTGACTTTTCCAATAGCTAGAAACACCCCTGCTAATAGAAAACAATATTATTGATCTCAATAATGCACTTCTTACTAGTTAGAAAATATTTCTGACTTGTCATATTTACATTTTTGCGAGTTATAATTTCAATTCTAGATATCTGCAATACAATCCTTCTTTGGTCAAAACTCAGGCAGTTAAAACCATGCCCCAACACGCCTCCTATGTGGCAGTTCATAAGAGGAAATGTATTAGTGTAATTACCTGGTTGACAGCTACCTATTAAAATACTGTAGCAGATCTGCAATTTGAACCAACGAAAGGCATGACTCCAATTTTGAAATATGGTTATATATATTACAGCTGTATTTGATCAGTAAAACTTAGCATAAAAAACAAGTGCTATAGGTCAAGTTCATTTTACATGATGCCACTTCTGCCTTTCTGTCTCTTTGCTCTTTTCAGGAATGATGGATGTGTTACTCATTCTTGAAACCATTAGAAGGAAAGTTTTAACACTTAAGCGCAATTATCGGCAACCCAGTGGATCTGAGGATGCAATGAATGAGTCGTGCTCATCATGACTTGAACAGCGAACTTCTTGAAAGCTTAACAGCTTTACAAGAGGTCATTGCATGAAGGAGTCACCAAACAGCTTCCATCTCCGCTCCATGTATTCTAACAGGAAAGACACTTGTTGGGCTACTACCATGTACCATGTGAACGGGTGAATGGCCAGTTGTCAGCGGACGGATCGGTGGCCAGTTGTGGGGAGCCAATGGGTGGCCTCATGTTCGACAATTCCCCTCACTTCAATCAGCAGGCGCCTGATCTTCACCACCTCATCTGAAGAGGAGGCAGTTCCTGTGGGACTGGCAACCCTTCAAATTCTGAAGCCAAGGTACTCAGGACATCAGTTCTGCCGCATGCATGGGAGCGCACAAGCCGGAGCGAAGGTGCAGGCTGCTGGGATTGTAGGGGAGAACCGTCATTCTGTCATACCCAACGGGAGGAAGGACGTGACCAAAAAAAATGCACCAAACTGAAACCAACCATGATCTTGTGGAAAGCACTTAGATACACAACCAACACAACCAAGAACGAAGCAGAGAGGCAGCTGGAAGTGATTAACATGAGGGCAGGAACAAGAGGTAAGACAAACAAGCATGAGGTGTGGCTTCACCAGGTGTGAGGAGACATAGCAGGCAAGACGTGACAGGTAACATCAAGCTGTGCTTCTTGTTCCTTCTTGCTTTCAACTTTAATCTCTTTTTATTTCTTCAATTTTACATTTTGCTTAAAATGTAAACACGAAGTTTTATCTGGATCATTCGTATTCATCTCATTTTTTGTGGTTGGTAAGAGTTAGTTCAGCTAAGTGTGCATACTGTATATAAATCTGCATAAAAGTAAATAATCATGTATTAAACTCAAAAAACACTCCACAGTCAGCTAAGAAATGCATATTTTATCATTTTTAGAGACTTGTGGGAACTGCACAGAAAATGATAAGTATCAGGTTGTGGATGCTGGAATTGACCATTTTCTTGGTCCAGGTAAGCATGTATTTGCAACTTTTTTGCAGTCTAATGAACTATCCAGGATTTTTTTCTCTTCGGTATTTTGAGGTTTTGGGGAGTTGGAGGTTGTTTTTGCTTCCTCATTGCAGAACTTTAAAGGTATGTAGACAATGATGGTTTCACTGTGGTTTTTATTGTGATTTAGCTCTTTATAAACTTGCATATTTCAGATTTTCACTTTTGGGTCCTGCGAAGAGGTTACACCATGTACAGCTGGATTCTCTGAAGAATTTTACTTGTTCAAAGCAGATCAAAAATATTTGGGCAAGGGAAGGACAATAGGGAAAGGTAAAGTAATATTTTAGATTTTGACATTCTTGAATTCTCACAAATTTACTAGTATAAAAAATGCAAGATACACATATATTGTACTTTGTTTTGATATTGACTATCAGAATAATATAAAAAAATTTATAGAGAAATCTTTTGTCATTTCTTTGGTTATTTCATATCAGATGGAGACTGAGTTGACTTACTATCAGCCTCAAAAGTGCAGACAGTGAATAGATGATGTCATGGAAGTCAGACAGTCTGGTGAAATGCCATCTCTGAACTGCCTATCGTGTGTCTGCCATGTAATGGAATGGCGTCCCATCCAGGGCATTCCTGTACTGTTTGGGACAGAATCCAGTTCAGCCCTACAACCCTGTACTGGATACCTAGTTAGAAGGTGGGTGCATATTAATGTTTGTTTCTTCTTGCAGTTCTATATGATGACTGCAGTGGGCACCAGAGGTTCCTCTTTAACTCAGCAGATTCCCATTTTGAGGTGGAATCAGATGGGACTGTCTTAATAAAAAGGCCCGTGACCTTACATGAAGGGCACAAGAGCTTCTTTGTTCATGCCTGGGACTCAGTGGGCAAGAAGGTCACTGCAAGAGTCAGGGTGCAGCTTGAGCCACAGACCAGCCATGAGCTTCTTGGTGTGGAAAATGTCCCAGCTGAACAGGTAAGATGTATTGCATGATTGTAGTGATTTTGGTCCATTTTGTTTCAAGTCCTGAATTGTGATTAGTTTGTACTCCATGGTGTCCTTCTGGTTTCCAGTTTGAGGGCAGTGAGTCTGTCCCAGTGCTGGAGTTTCCATGGTCCTCGGCTGGTCTCAAAAGAAGGAAGAGAGATTGGGTGATTCCTCGAATCACAATTCCTGAAGGTGACATGGGTCCCTTTCCTAAGGCGGTAGTGAAGGTATGTCATATTTTTATACGTTACTGACGCTTTGCTTTCAAATGTCATCTACTTTTATGCTCATCCAATAAACAATGCTTTTATTTTTAGATCAGGTCCAGTAAGGATAAAGAAATTATAATGGAGTACTGGATTACTGGTCCTGGTGCAAATGAGCCACCTAAAAACATTTTCACTATAGACAGAACCTCTGGTCAGCTCTATGTAACACAGCCTTTGGACAGAGAGAAGTGTGCCACCTACACCGTAAGCACTGCTTCACTTTTCTTTAATAAAGATGAAAAGAATCTTAACCTGAATTGAGATGCCCAAATGTTACTCCTTTTCCCCAGCTTCTGGCTCACGCTAAAGCTGTTGGATCTTTTCTTACAAAAGAGGAACCTATGGAATTCATAATTAAAGTGGGTGATCAGAATGACAACAAGCCTGTCTTTACACAACATGTATATACGGGCAGTGTTCCAGAAGCCGAGGGTGCAGGTACAGTGTGCTGACACGCTTCACATTGCTGCTAAAGGTCTGCTTTGATACAGACATTGCATTAGCTTGATCTCTTTGCATGTGCTTTCCCCAAAAATATCTAGATTATGAGATCCTGAGTGTCACGGCAACAGATGCTGATGATCCCGAGACAAGTAATGCAGCCTTAAGATACAGCATTATAAGTCAAGATCCACTGGCACCAGCTCCAGACATGTTTGCTATTAATCCTACTACTGGGCAGATCCGACTGAATAATGGTCAACTTGATAAGAAGGTAGGTGAGCTTTTCTTCCTCTGACCAATAACAGCTCTGTCTGAACAAATGTGTAACCTGGATTTTTCTTTCCAGAAATACCCTCAGTATACACTGACGGTTCAAGTTGCTGATAGGATGGGAGAAGGTTACGTAGTTACCTGTACAGCCGTAATCACTGTGACGGACAGTAATGACAACGCTCCTCAGTTTGACCGACAAAACGTAAGTTAGGTTTCACCCAATAATTACAACGCAGTAGCATCACCGCTGGATATGTGCTCATGTTAATGACCCTATTCTGTCCACAGTATGAGGCGACTGTGCCAGAAAATCAAAAAGACTTTGAAGTTCTGAGGTTGCCAGTGACTGATGCTGATGATCCTGAAACTCCTGCCTGGTTCACGAAGTTTAAGATTATCCAAGGGAATGATGGGAATGTCTTCAATGTGTCAACTGCCCCTGGTGGCCTGGATGGCGTCGTCACTCTAATAAAGGTAAAGTCCCAGTTTTACAGCTGTCATGTTGTTTTACAGTGCGGGAAGGATGGAGGCGAAGGCAGGTGTCGGGGGAAAGTAAAGGGGCTTTATTCAAACGAAACACAAGACAAAAGGCAAAAGGAAATTGACCACAAGGGGGCATGACATAATGTTTGTCACTTGTTCTTTAATACATGAGCAGGGTATACTGGGCTATAGTGAAGGTATTAATATGTAAAATATGGCCTATTATGTAGAGTGCCAAACTAAACTAAGTACAGATTATGCAAAAAAAAAAAAAAACACAAAAACTTATTGGACTCGTATAACCTTTTTATGGTTTTAAACATCTACTGTTGTGCTTGGTTCCTTAAGACAATGAGTCAGATATCTGTCCTATTGATATCTTAGGTGCAAATTTTACTAGTAATTTTACATGACATGTGCTTGTTTCCCTGATGTAGGAGCTGGACTTTGAGAAGAAGAACAAATACACGCTGATGGTTACAGTGGAGAATGAAGCTCCATTTGCCATCCGGCTGCCCACAGCCACAGCCACAGTGGTGGTGAATGTGGAGGATAAGAATGAAGCTCCAGTGTTCAATCCACGCGAGAAGCATGTGTCTGTGGAAGAGAACTTGGCTGTGAATGAGATAGTGACTCAGTATACAGCAACCGATCCAGACACTCGCATGAAACAGACAATAGAGTAATGAAATGCATTTATTTTCTAATGTGGTTGTATCTGCCATGTTTATGATCCAAGAATTTCACCTAACCTACTACTTGTACCTCACCTCTCAGGTATAGAATGGTTCCAGATCAACTTGGATGGCTAGCTATTAATAAAACTACTGGCTACGTTACTATTAAGAGCAAAATGGACCGAGAAGAATCCTCTCTTATTGATGGAAAATACAAAGTTCTGGTTCTTGCTGTTGATAATGGTACCTTTTTTTGTCCATGTTACCCTTAATCTAAATCAGGGAGATGCATGTAGTCCTTGAATCTTAAGCCTTTTTGGGTTTTGCAGGTATCCCTCCTACCACAGGGACTGGGACATTGATTGTGGACCTGAAGGATGTGAATGATAATGCCCCAACAATCGACCAAAGAGAGATCGGTATATGTAACAAGGACCCTAAGCCAGTGTTGCTCTCCGTCAGTGACAAGGACGGGCCTGAGTTTGGCCCCCCCTTCAGAGTGGAGCTTCGGGATAAATCCAGCAACGATTGGACTGCAAAAATGAATGAAAGCAGTAAGCATGTAGCTGTTTGCAGAAGAGGAACAACAACTGGGGGGGGCTGGACGAAGTTAGGATGTTTGAACATGGCTTCACCACCTTGATGTTGTCTCGCTCCTATATATGCCCCTAAACAAGGGTTATGGATGTGAATTGTATTCCAGCACTAATCAGCATTGCTGACCCCATTTGATTCTCCCCCCCCCCCCTTCAGATACAGGCATTATACTTGGATTAAAGGAACAGTTGCCACAGGACAAGTACAATGTGGTCCTAAGGGTCTTTGACAGTAATAACCTTTATACAGACAATACTCTGGCTGCTGGTGTCTGTGACTGCATCGGAAATGACGTTTCTTGTGACAACAAATATGAGGTAGGTGGGCTTTTCTTCCTCTGACCAAACACAGCTCTCAGTCTGAACAAATGTGTGACCTGATCTTATCTTTCCAGAAATACCCTCAGTATACACTGACAGTTCAGGTTGCTGATTTGGCAGGAGAAGGTTACACAGCTGCCCTTAAAGTTCATTTTATTAAGTAAACTTAAGTATAGTATATTTATGTAGTAAGTATACTGATATCAATGTACTAGCAGTATACTTGTAAGTGTACATTATAATACTTCTTGAGACTAAATGGGCCCACTTTTAGTTAATGAACGTATACTTTTTAAAGTATACTTTAAGTGTAAAAATAGTAATATTTGAGTACATATCTAATTTACATCTAAGTTTTATTTTGGTCAATATATTGGTCAATGCTTTTGGTGCTCGCAGAGTTCAGCCATACCAGTTCAATCACATTGCTATGTTTTCATTTAAAAAAGAAGACACTGGTCTCCATTTTCGCCTTTCATCCACACAACCCCAGAATTTTCAGCCACCCAATATGGAGGTATATCTGCAGATACATCACCCATAGGCTCTGAGTCCCTGCTCTCAAGCTCGCTTCACTCACCAAGGGGGGCAAAAAATTTCGTACAATTTGTCCAAATCGTGGAGGGCCCTGCACCCCTAACACCGGCAGTATGGAAGGGTCAACTGTAGTGTATTTTTTACCTATGGATTAATTTTCCTGTGCTATCTAAACATTACACTGGACTGAAACATTTAATTAAAACACAAGCTAATAATATACTTTAGCGCATCATTTTTTCACAAGGGTCTACTGGAATACTACCTCAAAGAATCCAGTGTATGTGAAATAAGTACTAAGTATACTCTATAAAAAGAGTATGCGCAACTACAAGCCAAGCATACTTAAACTTTATGGCAAAAATACGTTATCAAACGTTTCATAAGTTTATCTTGTTCAAAAGATACACAAGTATAGGCTAAATATACTTAAACTTTGCTGCATTCTTCTCAGTATTAGCCAAGTATACTTAAGTATGATTTTGTCTCTGATAAGTATATAAAAGTCAAATGAAAGCATACTAACTAATTTTTAGCTTAAAATAAGTATACTAATAAACTTGAATAAACTTCTTTTTCGTAAGGGTTACTGTCGAGCCGTAATCACCGTGATGGACAGCAATCACAACCCTCCTCAGTTTGAAAAGCAAAACGTAAGTTAGGTTTTGCTCAATTAATACTACACAGTACTATAACAGCTGGATATGTGAGTGCACGTTACTCACCGTATTCTTTTCTTTCCACAGTATAAGGTGTCTGTGCCAGAAAATAAAGAAGACTATGAAATTCTGAAGATGTCAGTGATTGATTGTGATGAAGTTGAAACTCCTGCCTGGTTCACAAAGTTTACAATTATCCAAGGGAATGATGGGAATGTCTTCAATGTGTCAGCTGCCCCTGGTGGCCTGGATGGCGTCGTCACTACAATAAAGGTAAAATATTAGAGTATTATGAATTAAGTCATTTTGTGTGTTCCTGGCTGTTGGCTTGAGGATTTGACTATAATCTGAACAGCTGCCATGGACACAGATTTACAAGTACAGTGATACCTCGGTATCCGTCTGCTTTGGAATGAGTCCAACTTGGTATACGTCCTGTTTGGACGCTGAAAATTTAGCTTGGTATACGACCTTTGTTTGGAATACCACTCGCGTGCTGGGTTGTGGGAGCCAATCCCAGCATTGTCAGGCGAGAGGCAGGGTACACCCTAGGCAGGTCGCCAGTCCACCACAGTGCCAGCAGCCACACACACTCACAGGCAATTTAGAGTAGCTAAATTGAATATGCATGTCTTTGGACTGTGGGAGGAAATTGAAGCAAACCCATGCATGCACAGAGAGAACATGCAAACTCCACACAGAAAGGCACCCTGGGTGACCCAGGGATCAAACCCAGGACCTGCTTGCTGTGAGGCAACAGTGCTAACCACTGCA
This sequence comes from Paramormyrops kingsleyae, assembly GCF_048594095.1. Classification (NCBI taxonomy): domain Eukaryota; kingdom Metazoa; phylum Chordata; class Actinopteri; order Osteoglossiformes; family Mormyridae; genus Paramormyrops; species Paramormyrops kingsleyae. Next base: position 21,607,121 of record NC_132807.1, read on the forward strand.
CCACCATGCCACCCCATGGATTAATCATTTTCCTTTTATTTCTTATGGGAAGAATTCATTTGGAATACGTCCTGTTTTGTATAAGTCCAAGGATCTCGAACGGATTAAGGACGTATACCGAGGTACCACTGTAATTTATTCTAAGTGTGCTTGTTTCCACTAAGATTGAGGATATAGAGTCTTTGATACGCGGTATGGTCTGATGCAGTCTTGGCAGTGAGGTGGTGTCATTCACCTTGGCAACTGAAGCAGATTGGGATGTGTTTCACCTTTTGCGAGGGTGAAAAAAGTAACAAAAAAAGGTGATCTGGACAGGTCAAATGGCACTAGACGTGCTCTGTGAGATAGTAGGAGGATCCATCAGATGTTAGTGATGCCTGCAGGACCAGGTCACGGAGAAGGTGAGGTTCTCACTTAGTGTGACTCCAAGGGTTTTTGGCAACTATTCATGATGCTACAGTTGCTTTGATCAGAGTGACCCAGAGTTCACTGTAAACTGAGGCCATATGTGAAAATCTTTATCAGACCGAGTTAATTATTCTCAGTTATGCCAGAGATCTTGCCAGTTCATCCTGGTTGTTAGCAAAACAGAAAGAGTGTTACATTTCTTTTAACGTCCAGTGTGTTTGTTTTCCATTCAAGGGTCTGGACTATGAGAAGAAGCGTCAGTACACTTTGCTGGTTACAGTGGAGAATGAAGCTCCGTTTTCCACTCAGCTGCCCACAGCCACTGCGACAGTTGTGGTGAATGTAGAGGATGAAGATGAGCCTCCACCTGCATAGAGGCTGCAGATATTCAACCGAGTTTAAAATGCGTTTTATTAATACATTAGTATAATGATCATTTCTTTGGAAGATCCTCTATTTCAGGTATTTGCTCTAATACTTAATGTTGTAATCAATAAACGTCCTTGTGGTGTAGGATACAGTAGGTCTGAGGCCCCTCACCACCCTGACGAGGATGAATGGTTAATGTCAGTGATAAAATTACACCGTCCCTTAATCAATGAATATCATGCTAACTCAATAGGATAGAAAGGGCATCTCTGATTGTAATGTTTAATGTTCTTAGTTTTGGGTCTGAACCAGTTATTCTCATGTTGCTTTCACTGCAAAATCATAATCATGAACCTGAATGTAACTAACGTTAAAGTGCTTTGAGACTGGGGAAAGTCAATCTTAATTTCACCTAAACTCATACTGTCCACTGGCAACTTTTTCAAATCATTACTTGCTTCCAAGTTGACTGCATGTAAGAAAATGTACCTCACAATATTATCTTAACTGATTTTTGGTAACAGATGATAAAGTGGTTAAGGCCCTGAGCCAAAATGGAACCTCCTGACATCACTTCCTGTTCTGACTTGTTAGGGATGACTGTCACTGTGACCTTTGACTGTGCCTGTGGGGATGATATGGGGAGAACTTGCAAACTCCACACACATGAAGCCATGGTGGAAACTCAAACCATAGTCCCAGAGGCGTGACGGAACAGTGCTAACCACTGCGCAACCATGCCACCTCTAAAACAAGAACCAATACAGAAAAACAAACACAAGACATAATTAACAGGGGGTATACCAAACTGAGTTCTGGGGCAGAAGACACAAATATTCAATATGATCAAACCCACGACGGTAAGGATTTGTGATTCTCAGCCACTGGCTCAGCCCATTCAGCAATGCAGGGCCCCAGGAAGCAGGGGAAAACACTTTGGACTGAAACGTACTAAGCACAGGAAAAGACGGGAGGACCAACAACACCTGCTGGTCAAACAGGGAAACAATGGACAGAATGGGACAAGACAGGGACTGCTTCTGACATCTACATATTTTTTTATCAATAAAATCTTAACAACTGCAAAAAAGAGATGTAAATATTTCTTATTTTATTTCTGTACTGTTTTGGGGTTGGTCCATTTCACTGTTCAAAATAAATAGGACATAAATAGGTTATATGTAGGTGACTCAGTGAATGGTGTCACAGGGACGGGAAACCAGACACTCCTACATCTCTCCTCCTGGACAGCATGTTTCACACCTGAGCCCTGCAGCTCAGTGCTCACGCCCGTAAACTCACCTTGTCACTTCGACAACAAAATAGTCATCAGCCGCAGTCCCACCCTTCAATGACAGCTTTAGAACCCCATACTTGCTGTATTGAGTTTGCTAACAAGTGCTGGTTCTAAACCACAAACAACATAAAAAGGAAAAAAAAAGTATTTTGGAAGTTTCCATCTGTGATTACATTGTGTGCATTATTGACAATTTAAATGGCTCAAAACCAACAGAAAGCATTAAGGGAGGGGCAAACTTTGTGTACCTTACTAAATCGTAAATGTGTGACACTGTTAACGTATAGCTGAGAGAGCATGGTCAGCCAGTATCAGGAGAAATTGGGGGAACATGGTAAAATTACTCTTCTTACTCCAGGATTTAAACCAGCAACCTTCCAATTATGGGCATCTAGTCCTAACCTTCACAGACACACGCCACCCTCAGACAAACAACTAAATAATCAATAAAAGTGAATAAGGTAAAAGTAATGATATTAATGGAGTAATAATGACAATTAATATAACAACTATTAATTAACTATTAACATAAATGTATGTGTAACATATACAATATATGTTTTATTTTGTAAAATGTATTAACATTTTGTATTATATTGTAGCAAAACTGGATCTTACGGTTTCATGCAAAACAATACCTGATGTTTCACATTTCATGTTTTCCAAGGAACAGTGACATAAGATGAATAAAATGATTTGCAATAGTTTATTATACCTGTTCCTGGAGTTTTGTGTTTTGGTATATGAGTACGCACACGTATGCACAAACAAAGAGGCTTTATTTGTCATTTGTGCAGCACACAGGAATTCTTCAGATTGTTGCCTAATCCATGGTACCTGCTGACCAATATTCTTAAAGAAGCAAACTGTAGACTGACCCCCCATATATTAGTCATTACTATAAATATTATAGTAAATATTAAAGTATTAATTACACTGTAGTCCTAAGCATTTTCAATCCATCCATCCATTATCTCCCGCTTAACCAATTTTCCATTGGTTGCTAATTTCAAAGATATCCCTATTTACCCAGTTTACCGAGCCTTCAGTTGTGCAACTATTTGGTGGCTGATGCTTAGAAAGTGCAACGACAGAAATCATGTTTATAATAATTTTCTATAGGTGTGGGTGCACCCTTTTCTGAAATACAATTATTTGACCCCCTTTTGAATTCCTAACTAGACCCATTTATTAAAAAGTGAGAAGTCTATCATTTCACTAGTGTCACGCTGCGTGGTAGGCGGACGAGCAGGAAGTCGAGAGGAGCCGGTCAGACGGACAAAACGGGGTTTAATGGGGGTAAACAGGGTAGACAGTCATGGACAGGGCAACACCACACAACTAACATCAATGACAAATCTGACGGGACTGAACTCGGACTAAGTACACAAGATAGGCTGGGATTAACTAGGAACAGGTGGGAACAATCAGGAGTCGGCATGAGGTAATGAGGGGGTGTGGCACACACGAGGATCGTTCGGAGCTGATCGTGACAACTAGTAGGTTTATTTTAACTTCAGAAGATAGATTTCCAACAAAACAAACAAGAAAAATCATTATGTAACAGGTACAAATCAATTTCTCGTTTATATAGGGAAATAATTATTTGATCCCCTATTAGCCTGCAAGAAATTAGGTCACGTACATGCGTACTAACACAACACAAGTAGGACTTATCTGTATTAAGACACAAAGCCAGCATTCTTATTTAATGGCATTAATTTGTTAATTAGTATTCTTTGGTTACTAACCTGTCTACATCTTCAACCTTATCACCATGGGAAATACCAAAGAGGTATCTAAGGACGTCAGAGACAAGATTTTTGATCTTCACAAACGTGGAATGGACCACAAGACCATCAGCAAGCAGCTTGGTGAGAGAGTGACAGCTGTGGTGCTCAAGAAGGCTTTTGTCTGAAGTATGCCGAAGAACACCTGAATAATTCCAATGAGGCTTGGAAACATGTGATGTGGTCAGATGAGACCAAAATTGAGCTGTTTTTCATCAACTCTCCATTGTTGCTTCAATTATTGTCAATTACTGTATGATTTGTCTCCAAATTTGATCAGACCCAGATCTTCACAATATTGTACCTCTGCTAAGTTTGTCAAACAACTGACAAATACCTCATATCATACTGAAAGTTCAAGTCTGCCTTTGTCTTTGATATCACTATGTAGTGTTACTTTAATTTAAGTGCAAATTGTCTCAAAATGTAAACCCTTTCAGATCTTCACCCATAAAATGTCTGCAAATTTGAAAAAATTCCATCAAATACTTTCAGAGTTAACCACGAGTGGTTCAATTTTGGGGCAATCTGTCTGAAAATGAACTCCAGTGTGCTTAACTTGTAATGAGATCCATGAAATACTTCTTTACTTATCACATTCCCAAGGATAAATGTTATCTGTAGTCACCCTTCCCTTTGCTGAACAGTTCCAGTTCTTTGCCCATAGAATGGCTCTGCAAAATTTGAAGATGATCCATGAAATACTTTTTGAGGTGCCATGCTAACAATGAAGTGTTTGCAGTGGCAGTGGACTGGTCCCAAATCTGTCAGGGTAGGTGCTGTTCAACCCTGCCCCTGATGTCTTTTCCCAGTTCCTTGGACTGTTGCATAGCTCTCTGGGTTGAGTGTGTGGCTGAGGGGGCTGTAATCCTCTAGTCATAGGTTTAGAGTCTAGCCTGTCTATTTCCTATCTTTACTTCCCCGTTTTGGTTTATCCTACTTGTGTCTGGTTTAATTCTGTTCTCCTTTCTTTGATTTCCTAGTCCTTCCTAGTGTTAGCCGACAGTGTTTGTCAGTATCCCCTAATTCCTGTGTTTGTAATTTATTCCACCTGTTGTCCTGTGCCTTAATTGATTAATTGATTGGATTGTCCTCACCTGCCCCTCCATGCTAGTTCTGTATAGCCACAACTGCCCCTAATCGCTGTGTTTAGTGTATTTAAGTGCCTGCCTTTGTCCTGCTCTTCAGTCAGTCCTTGTCTCCATGTTACTGTGTGTTTGGTATTATGCTTGTTTTGTAGTGCTGCTGCCTGTGTTGCCCTGTTCCCTTGTGATGTTACTTCATGGTTCTTGTAGCTAGTTTTTGTTTTCCCTGTTTTCTTTTTGACACCCCCCATATCGTCCTTTTATTTTGTGCCTTCCCTGTGTTCGGTTTTTGTAATAAACCTCTTTTTGCCTCGGAGCCATCAGTGGATTGTCCATTGAATGTAACATTTTTTCTTCTCTTTTTTTTGGTGAAGTATTACTTCACCAGTTGTTTTAAAGAAACCCCCTCTGACCTAATGTGGATCTCCATGACAGACACAGATGCAACTGTATGTTCAGGGGAGAGTTTAGGGTCAAAATACTGTTTCAGCCAGTGTGCAGCTCTCCTTAGCAGTTAGTGTTATGGGCCTTGAGTCAAGGATCCAACGCTGATATTACTCTGTTAGCCACAGGATTTGACCTCACAACATTTCTATACCCTTTATATATGGCGTGAACAGGAACAATATCTCTGTTCATTATGGTTCTGTTTGCCAGATAGCCTAGGTTTCCTTAGTATAAAATTATATGTAAAACTTGGAGGGAGGGGGGACATCTTGTAAGGGGTATGCCCCTGCATACAATATATTACGTAATGTAGTGTCATTGTGAAAACCAGTAGTACAACAACTGTACACTGGGCCCTGGGGCAAAAATGGATCATGCCCCCCTTCCAAATTCACACCTAGGCCCTGCCTATGCCAGGTGCAGCAATTGCAGATGATGAAATTTAAGTAGCCTCCAAATATCATACCCATCATGCACTGCAGTAGTTAGCAAAATCCACAAACATGCTATTTTGTTAAATGCAGGCCTCAACAGCATAGTTTGACTACAAAACATTACAAAGTATTACATTTCAAAATTGTTTTAAGTATTGTGTTGTTTATTGTTATGACTCCCACCATAATGAAATTGTATACATAAAAATGAGAGATTTAAAGTTTCTATGTCATATGATCCTTTATAATATGCATGACATCAGTGCCATAATCCCTCTGAAATATTTAGTAGGTATATGAGATTTGTAGTCAGGCACGATCCCGGTATACCGAGATGTCTGGGGATTTCCAATGTTCAAATAACCATTAAATTTACACGTATGGTGCTTTCTGGATCACAAAAGGGGTTAGGCCTTAGGATCATGGAGTTCGTGGTCATAAAGTTCTGCTGCATGATCCTTTTCAGTTTAGTTCTATTTGAGGTTCTGGTACTATTCAAGGTTTCTTTAATTAAACCCACAGTATATAGACTTACATAGCAATAGAGGAGCAGGCACCAAAATGTTTTTGCACAATTAAACATGATAAGTTCTCCATTTAAAACAATGCTTTTTAAATATGCATGCTATTAAAAAACAATTATTCAAATGGTCCGTCATTGGCTGTTTTGAGTTTATTAAAAACACGTTTTATATAAAATCATCGTCTTTCACTTTAAACATGAACTGGAAACTGCCTGATCCGGATTGAAAAGATGACAGAAACATATCGTCAGAATTACACGTAAAATTATACATAACGGCACCGCCCTGCCTCTCGAAACTACCTGCCCGGCTGCGCATTAATGCGCGAGCGCACCTTTGGGGAGGGAATCCTGCGCAATCTCTGGACCAAAGCAGATTTGCTTTTTTTTTCTCCTTCAAACCTTCACTATCCCTGCTTACAGAGAACAGAGGATTCCTGCGAGGCTTCGCTCTAATGGGGACTTACAGGGTCTTGGCGTTGGGATTTATCTTTTTGTTCCAGGTAAAGTTGGTTTTTACTTTGGTTTACTGTCGTGTGGATATGAAGCCTTTAACTTTAAATTCCACAAGGATCTGGCGTGTTTGACTTGTATAGATTAATTGTAAATGCTAGCAGATATTAAGTTACCCCTAGTGCTTGTACTTTTTCTGCGTCGTTAGCTTGATTAGTTTGGGAACGAGCGCCCATCCGTGGTAGTTGCCTTTATTTGTTGGCTTTATTATTAATTTTTTGAAGTCTTATTAATATATTAATATATTATTAATATATTTATGTATATATTTCGGGAAATAAATCTTGTTATGATATGGCTGCATTGCAGGAAGCTCGCGCAAGCAGCAGTTTTTTATTTATATTTTTTATGCCAGAAAATCTTCAGTCTTTAGTCTCAGTCTGTATGATCGTCACACATTACTTGATATAAGATCAGCAACCGCTCACCGAGTCATTATTATTAAATGCTGCAGCATATTTTCTCATAAATCAATATTCTAGCACTCAGTCCTATTCAGTCACACCCACTGCTGTCAGATTCTCTAGACGTTTTGAAATTATGGAGGAAGGGTCTTGGAAATTAAGGAGTAAAATAAGCAGGCTTCTCCTTACATAATCTGACATTTGAAATGTCATAGTAAATTATCTCATAAATCATTATCGTAGCACTCTGTCCTAAGCAGTCGCATAATCTATAGTCAGATTCATTAGAGTGATTAGACCTTTTAAAATGAAGGGTAGGGGACTGTGGAGTTACGAAGGCAATATGTCTCTCTATATATAGTGACACATCATGGGCAAGGTGTCTATTTAAAAGTAATAGCTGTGCTATTTTTCTTATCAGAAAAATTATTCCGGCTCTGTGTTATATTCACTTTAACTACTCATTGTCGGTGATTTTTTTTTGTACTTTAAATCTATAAGCAGGAAAATGCAGACATTTCTCAACTTATGTGGCTGCAAATAACATGATTAAAATCTTAGATATTTAAAAAAAAAAAAAATTGTGATCAAATTTTTATTGGAGATTTTTTAACAAAGAACAAGACGGAACAGAACAGAACACACTCCACCCCCCCCCCCCCCCCCACCCCCAATACACCCTGAGACAGCACCTCAAAGGAAAAGAAACAAAAGACCAACAATGGTCACCGGCACACGCAGCCCCAAAGAGCGCAGCTGAAAACTGAGGAGAGAAGAAATAACATACTTATATCAGTAAGAAATGTCAAAATTAGGAAAGTAAAAATCAAAATAAAAAACAAGGAAGGAGACTTCCAGACAGTGGGAACGGCACGATCAGGAGACTTCCAGACAGTGGGAACGGCACGATCAGGAGACTTCCAGACAGTGGGAACGGCACGATCAGGAGACTTCCAGACAGTGGGAATGGCACGATCAGGAGACTTCCAGACAGTGGGAACGGCACGACCAGGAGACTTCCAGACAGTGGGAACGGCACGACCAGGAGACTTCCAGACAGTGGGAACGGCACGACCAGGAGACTTCCAGACAGTGGGAACGGCACGACCAGGAGACTTCCAGACAGTGGGAACGGCACGACCAGGAGACTTCCAGACAGTGGGAACGACACGACCAGGAGACTTCCAGACAGTGGGAACGGCACGACCAGGAGACTTCCAGACAGTGGGAACGGCACGATCAGGAGACTTCCAGACAGTGGGAATGGCACGACCAGGAGACTTCCAGACAGTGGGAATGGCACGATCAGGAGACTTCCAGACAGTGGGAACGGCACGATCAGGAGACTTCCAGACTGTGGGAACGGCACGATCAGGAGCCTTCCAGACAGTGGGAACGGCACGATCAGGAGACTTCCAGACAGTGGGAACGGCACGATCAGGAGACTTCCAGACAGTGGGAACGGCACGATCAGGAGACTTCCAGACAGTGGGAACGGCACGATCAGGAGACTTCCAACGAGAGGCTAACAACAACTTAGCCGCTAAGGAGGCAGACATCAGGAGCCTCCGCTGGAAGGGAGATAGAGAGAGAGAAGAGAAGTCCAGGAGAAGTTGAAATTTCTTATTAATCAGTAATGACGTTTTTATACTATAGAAGATGGAGTGTAACAGCAGTGTTTGAGCACAAGCAGGGTTGGGGAAACTTTTTCCTATCGAGGGCCATTTCAATATTATAACATCCTTCAAGAGCCATATACTAAATTATGGAACACATGCATCACATGTTGTAATCTTTTTTCTGCATTTGACTCTTGGCTTTGGGTGTCAATATGCGTACTTGACCATACTTGTGTTCTTGTGTACCTGTTTTTTTTTGTCATCTTCCATTGCAAAAACCAGTTCCATTACTCAAGTACAGAAGTACAGAGGACAGTAAAAAAAATCCCCGAATGTTGTTCTTGGGTGTTCTTGTTGTTCAATGATACATCGGTTGCATCCTATCCAAATGAGATCAGTCCCGTGATTCATTGTGGCCCAAGTTTGTTCTTGAAAGGCAAGTTAGCGAATCCGGTCTTGCCAAGACCACAAGTACGATCTTTGCGTGCTTGGTATTGAGAAACATGACATAAACTGAGACAGGTGTTCTGCCATTTTTTGCTGCCTTGCCAGAATTTCCTACCGCAGCAGAAATTTTCAGTTATATCTGTCAGTTTTTGCTACGTTGCCAAAATTTCCTACCCATACTCCTGAATCTATATAATGATTTATGCTATCAAAATAACTTTCTTGTACTTTAGAGGGGGGTAGAAGTTTTTTACACTTAGTTTTAAGCTGCCAGAAACTGCTGCCTATAGTTTTTAGTGGGGTAGCAGTTTTTTACACTTAGTTTTAAGCTGCCAGAAACTGCTGCCTATAGTTTTTAGTGGGGTAGCAGTTTTTTACACTTAGTTTTAAGCTGCCAGAAACTGCTGGCAGTGGCATAAGGCTGCACTGCTAACACTAGTATTAGCCAACCTAGGTGACTAGTAATGTTACTGATGCTACCGAGTCCAAAAGAGCTAGACCAGCTTCACATCATACAAGTCTGAAGTGTGGACTCATTTTGACAAACGTTTATTTATTTGTTTGTCTGTTTGCTTGTTTATTTTACTGACTGCACAAAATGTAGTCTTATGACGTTGAATGTTCGATCCCACTGTTCTGATTTAAGTTCATATTTTATGTATATGATAGTATATTTTTAATACTATGATCATTTCAATAAAATTTGAAAAATCAGAATATATTGATTTGCTTATTGTATCGCAACAGATTGCAATATTGAATTGTAACCCGATGTATCATGATATGTATCGTATCGCCGGATTCTTGCCAGTATACAGCCAAACTATTTTATTTCTCATAAAAAAGTAATTTCTGTGTAATTTTTTTTTTGTATTCATGAAATACGTCGTGGGCCTAGGTAGTATATTTACATCTTTTGTATACTTCCGATATTTGCACATTTTCTTTGCTGCTGTTGTGAGACCCTGCACACTAGTTTTTCCACTCAGCTGTGCTTTACTAAGTGTAGTGTGATGTCATTACTTTTACTTTGTAAATACGGCAAGGGTACTTATTTTATTATTAACCAACTCATTGGTTCCCCAGCCAAAGCCATTGTAAACTGCCTTTTGCGCTGAGTTGTTGAGCCACTTCTTTCCCTCTTTTTCTCTTTTTCTCCCAGGCTTTCACTTTAGGGTCATGTAAAGCAGAAGAGACATGTCAGCCTAGGATCTCATCAAAGCTCTTCACCTTTAATGTAGATCGAGCACATTTGGAGAAGGGCAGGAGGCTGGGGAGAGGTAAATCCTTGAATGTAAAACTCAAAACATACTTTTTGGGGTATCTTTCCTCATTTAACCCTCATAAATTTATTAATGATTCTTCTTAAATTTGCTGGCATTGCTTTTGCAGACTTGTCTTGACAACACTTGACAACAAGTTCATTGCTATCATACGTGTTCATGAATGTTTAGTCTTCTGCGTTGGTTTGTTTGTTTGCTTAGCAGTGTCTGGGAACTGCATCAAGGTTTGTTGTTAATTAATGTCTCTTCTTGCAGTTCTGTATGATGACTGCGGTGGTCAGCACAGGTTCCTCTTTACTTCAAAGGATTCCAGATTTAAGGTGGACTCTGATGGGACTGTCTTGATCAAAAGGCCCTTTATCCTACATGAAGGTCGGAAGATCTTCTCAGTTCATGCCTGGGACTCAAATGGTAGGAAGTTCATTGTGAGAATCAGGGTCCAGCTTAAGCCACAAACCAGCCATGTGGAAAATGTCCCTACTGAGCAGGTAGGATGTATTGAATGATTGCGGTGATTTTAAGTCCATTTTGTTAGTTTTAAGTTTTAGAGTGTGATATAGTGTGAGCTCAATGGGTGCCCTTCTATTTTCCAGTTTGAGGGCAGTGAGTCTGTCCCAGGGCTGGAGTTTTTGTCCTCAACTGGTCTCAAAAGAAGGAAGAGAGACTGGGTGATTCCTCCAATCACAATTCTTGAAGGTGAAATGGGTCCCTTTCCTAAGGCGGTAGTGAAGGTATGTCACACTTTTATACATTATTGATGCTTTGCTTTCAACTGTATCACTATGCTTCATGCTCATCCAATAAACAATATTTTGATTTTTAGGTCAGGTCCAGTGAGGATAAAGAAGTTAAAATGCAGTACTGGATTACTGGTCCTGGTGCAGATGAGCCACCTAAAGACATTTTCACTATGGACAGAAACTCTGGCAGCCTCTTCGTAACACAACCTTTGGACAGAGAGCAGTGTTCAAGCTATACTGTAAGCAGTGCTTCACTTGAACTCTTTTTAAAATGAAGATATAATTTAGAATTTTAAACTCACATATGTTCTTCAAATTACTTCTCCCCAGCTTATGGTCCATGCTGCTGCTCTTGGAGATAGCAAAGCTGCAGATCCTACAGAGATCAAAATTATAGTGTCTGATCAGAATGACAACAAGCCTGTCTTTACACAAGATGCATTTATGGGCAATGTTTCAGAAGCCGTGGGTGCAGGTACAGTGTGCTGACACGCTTCACATTGCTGCTAAAGGTCTGCTTTGATACAGACATTGCATTAGCTTGATCTATTTGCACATACTTTCTCCTAAAATATTTAGGGTATGAGATCCTGAGTGTCACGGCAACTGATGCTGATGATCCTGAGACTTATAATGCAGACTTAAGATACAGCATTTTAAGTCAAGATCCACCTCTACCAGTTCCAGACATGTTTGCTATTGATCCTACTAGTGGGCAGATCCGACTGAATAATGCTCAGCTTGATAAGAAGGTAGGTGGGCTTTTCTTCCTCTGACCAATAACGGCTCTGTCTGAACAAATGTGTGACCTGAACTTTTCTTTGCAGAAATACCCTCAGTATACACTGACGGTTAAGGTTGCTGATATGACAGGAGAAGGTTACCCAGCTGCCTGTAAAGCCATAATCACCGTGACAGAATGACCGCGCTCGTCAAAATCTGTAACTTAGGGGGCCGCAGTTTAAGAAGCTGGCAGACTTTGGTGGTGGTGAAGGGGACTGAAGGTCATATGACAGACTTTGTGCTTGTGCCCATTAAGTCCTGTGCCGCTCTGTCCTAACAGACTGTTGCCTTGCTGTCTGGTTTTTGCTTCACATTTGTGGTTTAATGGGAGTTGCTTTTGAATGTGAGATCATTCTCATGCAGAAGGCAGTGCTATGGAGCTGGGACCTTCGTGAGCTTGAGTTTGTGTATAATACAGTGCTCACAGACAGTCTTGGGACGCTTGATTCTATGAAATGTTAACATACCTGCACATATGTTCCTTACACACATCTTCTCTTTGTGTCATTTTTATAAACTGAGTCATTCAGCTCTGATCTTTTCATTTTGCTATTGATTGCAATTGTAGTAATTGGCTCTCAGAATGATACTAAACGCAAATGGTTTGGTGTTTTATGTTATTGCAAAGGTGTTACTATTTAAAAAGCACCCAATGAGACATATTGTTAGTGAGCTTCTTCACTGGAACTGCTCTTTTAGAACTGTAATTTGGGTTTCAGTGTATTGCTACTTAAAATTAATTAGTTTTACTTAAAACTCCTGGTTGTTTCTAATGTGATGTATATTTTTGTAAATGAATAAAGTAATTATTTTTTGTTATAAAACCAAAAAATTTGCAATATTTTTACTGAATTAAGCAAGCACCCCGACTTCCTGTGAGCTGTGATATATAAAATGTATATCAGCTGAACTTCGATTCATTTTCAAAATGTTATTAAATGTGATTAATGTTTTATAGGGCTTTAACTTGCTATTATGGTGCTTTAACTGAGCTCTTTGGTTTCTTGCATAGCCATGCTTAGAGACTTATAGGCTTGTATCCTCATGTATTTTTTCACTCTTCACTCTTTCATTAATTGTGATTTTAATTAGGAAGTTTTGTTAAAGACCTTTATTAAAAATGTTAAAAACAAACATGTCTTTGGAATGATGCTTTAATATTTATCTAAAGCTCCTTGATTTGTTGGTCACACTTTACTTGAGGGGACACAAATAATGTATTGCTACACTCTTACTTAATGCATTAATTAACCAGTGACGTACTGATCCCATGTCTGTTCATTATTACTTATGACAGTTCACGTATTCTATGCAGGAATTGTATTAGAAAACTGTTAACAAGTTAGTTAATTAATTTAGTTCCTGCATGACATGCTATGCTTCCAACTTTGTGGGAACAGTTTGGGGAAGGCTCTTTTCTGTTCTAGCATGACTGTGCCCCAGTGCACATCATGATTGATTAATAATGAACTAACACTTAGTTACTGGTTAGTTAATTTGTTACTTTCATGAACAGCTTCTCAGAGTAGATGATACACAGCTTTGCTTGGCAATTTGATGCCTGTTTTAAGGAGATGGCAAGAATGAAAATATGCAGATCAAGCTTGGTGTGTTGACCATAATCTTTGTGAAAATCTGCTCATAGCCCAGTATATTGTCAGTATTCCTGTATCCCTAATGACATTAAAGGGACATGGTGATCAACGATCCCTGAATAACTTATTCATTTTTATGCCCTTGTCTGCTATGCTTGCATTTAAGAATAGATGGAGTTGTAATTAACACGTGCACAGACCTGTCAAGTAATATGATACTAATGCTGAAGTCTGTCGGTGTAAACCTGCTCGTCCCTGCCAGTTTCATTTGGGTGCCTTTTTGAAACTCCTTACAATATAGGCTTGTGGTTGTCTGGCGCCTCCCTCTGGACACCCGAGGCATTATGGTTTTCTATGGACGATTCATGCTGCTGTGCCTGGTGGTCTGATGTATGAGTCTGGGTTAGGCTGATTCCAGGAAATTTTTACCTGACTGACTGCATTGTGCCAGCTGTATGGTTTGGTGGAGGAGGGATAATGGTATGGGGTTGTTTATCTGGGGTTTGGTTGGCCCCTTAGTTCCAGTGAAGGGAACTCTTAATGCTTCAGCATACCAAGACATTTTGGACAAGTCTATGCTTCCAACTTTATGGGAGCTCAGCTTGATAGCAACAGTTTGGGGAAGGCCCTTTTCTGTTCTAGCATGACTATGCCCCAGTGCACAAAGCAAGGTCCATAAAGACATGGTTGGGTGAGTTTGGTGTGGAAGAACTTGTCTGGCCTCCACAGAGCCCTGACCTCAACCTCATCAAACACCTTTGGGATGAACTAGAACAGAGATTGTGAGCCAGGTCTTCACCTCCAACATCAGTGTCTGACCTCACAAATATTCTTCTGGATGAATGGGCAAAATACCTACAGACACACTCCAAAATCTTGTCAAAAACATTCCCAGAACAGTGGCAACTGTTATAGTTGCAAAGGGTGGACCAACTCTGTATTGATGGCTATGGATTTACAATGCGATGTCATAAAAGTTCCTGTAATGGCAGGTGTCCTAATACTTTTGCCCATAGAGTGTACGTTTGCAAACTATGGCAGGTAAAAAAGATTGATTATTGTTTAATATAATAATATGATAAATAATATAATTAACTTTATCACATATCTATCTTCTGCAATTGCTAATCCCATTCACAGTTGCAGTGGGTCCTGAAGGCTACAGGAATGCTAACCACTGTGTCACTCCACATCATCATCTAGTTAAAATAAATAAAAAAAATAAAAAATAGAAATAACAACAATAGACTATGTACAATATCAGATGTTTATGAAGTCATAATGTGTTATTTATTTGATGATGTTAACTTTTCATCATGTTAATTTTGATACCCTAATAGGAGAAAACTATGAACCTTGATTTTGAATAGAATTTAATTTATATACTGAATATACGGCTATAAAATCATTTTTCATGGTTTTGCAACATGATCGTATATGCGATTAATCCCCAAGGTGTGTGATTAATCGCGATTAAAAATCATATGACAGCCCTATTAACAATCTTTGCTCATACTATTCTGACCCTAAGAAATCCTGATGATGTCTATGATGCCTAAATAGCACCATTATGCACTTCTAATATGAAAAGAAAATACAGGTGTTCTTGCAACAAAACAGGTGACTAACAGCCAACAGGCTTACAGAATGTACTTAGCTCTGTGTTTATCACGCCTCTACTCTTCTTTTTACAGTATTATAAAAAGATACCTTTTGCTTCTTCGTTTTGAAACATTCGCCCATCTTCTCGGCACTTCATTTATGAAATTCTTTATTTCTGGTCACACCGTGCTAACCCAACGGCACCCCTGGCACCTTTCCCCTCCCCCTACATTGCGACTGCATGGCGCTCAACATCTGAGACAAGTGAAATCGACGAGTTGGTGCCACCTCAGAAGTTGGAGCCCCGCATCATGTAGCAGTTCCGTGCCAGCACCACAGAGGTAAAAGTTCTGGATGGGGCATAAATTTATTCTGCTATCCTTACAAGAGAATCATACACAGATAAATTTAATATGCCAGGAATTGTTGAATTATCCCAGAGGAAAATTTTACTGCCTGGGGTTTGTTCTTCTAAAGCTTGCTTAGACAAAATTGTGATTCTCGTTTTAACCTCATTTTAGTTGCTATTTCGTCTGATACGTTTCTCCTACAATCTTCTATGAGAAATAAAGTAGACATACGTGAGGCAGAGGACAGGACTAATATTTGAGACAAACATCTTGCCAAACTTGACTTGGGCTCTTTAATGAGCAACACTGGAGCCAAAAGCTACACTCATGGTGGAGACTTGAACCTTAGTCTCTAGATGGGTGAAACAACAGTGGTACCCATGGCACCAGTTTGTTGACCTCACCTACTATGTCCATGACATAACATGATACACAGGGTCCAGGCTCTTCAGCGACTCTGGCCAAATACGGCATTGAACTTGAGGATAAAAAGAAAACAAACAAGAAAAAGATCAACTTTACTAGTAAATGTAGTTGCAGAAGTACATATAATAGTTTAAGCAGTACTTGATAGCGATGAATCACTATTTGAAATTTGTAAAGCAATAAAGTACAAATGCTTATTTTTGCTACACAAACCAGCACAAACCTAACACAAACAAGTCATTTTATTTTCTGATCATATGGGTGCAAGTTTCATACAGGTATTTGATGAGAATAGTTCATAACCAGTGCTCTCTATTTTCTCCATTGTAGATCAAAATGAGACACAAAAGTTGAGGAAGTCTGAGGTTAATATGAGATTTTGTGTGTCTTTTTGCTGATGAAAAATGAGACAGGAGAAATATGCCATACTGTCATTTTGGTTCTGCACATATCTGTCACAACATGGCATGGCGGGCAGGAAAAAGAGTGGACGACCCACTAGTGGCTCCGAGATAAAAGGGGTTTATTAACAAGATTGAACAAAACAGGGAAGGCACAAAATAAAGGACCGCAAGGAGTCAGAAACAAACAGGGGAAGAAATAAGGAATTAACTAAAACCATAAAATAAACACAACTACAGAAGTGAACTAAACACACACAGGATGAACCTATGACCAGAAAACCAAAACAGAACATAGCAAATGCGGCATACACAGAAAATCAGAAAATACTAATAACAGATAGGGCTGACCTAAGATGACCTAAGATGAGTCTTGAACCCATAATCAAAGGGTTCACAATCTCCCACCCACCACAATCTCCCAATCTCCCATGATACTTCATGGGGGGTTGGTGTGTGTGGTCCAGAGGGTTAGGATGCTGGGTTTGTGATCAAAAATTCCCCAGTTTAATCCCAGACCCAGCAAAGTGATGTCACCATAGGAGGCTATCAAGCAAAACCCTCCGCTGGCCCAGATTGGGTGACCCTGCTTTCTCTCAAAAAATGTAGACCTAAAAATGCAAAATAAATGTTTATTTGACTTTTGGCTAAAATGTTGTTATGGTTTTTATTTTTCATTAATTAATGAACCTGTTGAATTCTGGAGATTTTAGTCAACTTTGCACAATTTTGTTATCTACACTGTTTTTTATTCAGGGGTAAGACCTTGGACATCTGGCACCACAAACAAGTTAGTTTGCACTGTTAATATCAGATAACGGTATAAATCGACTGTGATTTGCCTTAGACTTTGGGCAGAAGACATTCTTTGTGTGTAACATCAAACTATTCTACGTGTTCCTGTGTCTCTCACTATTTCCTCAATTGCACATTTAATTAGTTTGATTAGGTGTGCAAATATAAACTTTCATACAAGTAAATTTTCTTTAGACACTTCTGAAAATATACAGACTTGATCATGAGGATGTGGGTGCTGGGAGTGATCCTTTCCTTGGTCCAGGTAAGCTGGCCCGGGTCTAGACTGCTCAGACTGGGAGGGCGGGGGGGGGGGTGGGGCAGTTTAAAAAATTAAAAATTTTGTGTGGAAAGCTTTTCAGATAATGGACTATACTACAGTGCAGTAGCGGCTTGTGACCAGAGAAATAGGGGGGGGGGGCATGGACATACAGTATTCATATTCCATGTTTGAACTATTTGGGAACTCAGCATTATGCTTTCAGTCATCTCTGTAATCAGGAAAGAAACTACTGTCGTTAATTATTATGATGATTTTTGTAAGGTTCTTTGAATAGAAGTTTATGTTAAACTTTGACTTAAAAGCTTTTCTATTGATCTACTGGCATTTTGAAGGCAAATCTGGAACTCAAAATCATGAGCTGATATAAAAACATAGAGTAGAACATGAACAGTATTATAGTTGAAACATTAAAAGCTAAAATATTCAAACCGTAGCCTCCTGAGTCCCGGGCTTTTGTTTGGTGTGCATGTTTTATTTCCTTTAGCTATTTGGGATTAGTAGGACCTCATAATCATAAAAACCAAACATTATTTTTTTTTTTAACAAATAGTAGTTTTAAACAAAAATGATGTCCTTATATGAGGACGCAGGGTCTCAGGAGGATAAACTAGCTTTGCAAACAAAGATGGAAACTACCCGGCTACCTGCACTGTGTTGGTGCGAAGTGCCCAGTGCCCACTCGACCCCAAGGCACCGGTCCCGAAGCTTGGCTATTCGTGATAACAGCAGCTTTGATTTAGGAACCAAAAATCGTTGCATGACGTTGATGGCTGTGTGCAATTTAAGTGAATAACACTTAACACGTAATCTATCCTAGATATAGCTGTCGACAGGGTAACCCCTCGCAAAGGAACGCTGATATGAACGGTAGCGTTAACTGTGAAACGTTAAATACAGTAGTGCCCCCATATCCGCGGGGGATATGCTCCAAGACCTACCTAGGATTGCCGAAACCGTCGATAGTAGCGAACACTATAAATAATATGCATACATACCTATAATAAAGTTTAATTTAAAAATTACACATAATAAGACATCAACAACACTAACTAATAATAAAACAATTATATTATGCAGCCAGGACAGGCACCAACAAAAAGATCGAATAACCTTTAACAAGAAAAGGTAATAATTTATTCTGCCCAATCAGCAAATCGGAAATCAGGACGTTCTGATAGGACGCATGAAATAAACATGATTAGTAGGTTCCGATGGCACGGAATAAAGTTGACCAATTGGGTGGACTGAGCAGAATTTTGGGTGGGGCCCCTGCTCAGTTCTGGATTCGGCCGTGCAGGTAAGCAAGCTTTTGCAACTTTTGTAATTTGAGGTTTTGGAAGTTGGAGGTTGCTTTTGTTTTTTCATTGCAAGACTTAAAAAGTATGTAAACAATGAACGTGTCCTTGGGTAGCTTTTTACATCCATCCACACTGCAGAGAGCAATGTCTCAGCCTGGAATCTTTCCTAGGCATACAACCTTTGGTGTACAACCTGGTGTACAACCTTTGGTGTACAACCTTTTTTAATCGTCACATAAAATCTTTATATCATTGGGAAACTCTTGATTTAGCTATTTGTAAATTTCCATATTTCAGGTTTTCACTTTTGGGTCCTGCGAAGAGGTAAAACCATGTGCACCTGGATTCTCAGAAGAACCTTACTTCCTCAAAGCAGATCAAAAATATTTGGACAAGGGAAGGACAATAGGGAAAGGTAAACTAATATTTTAGATTCTGACTTACCGTCAGCCTCAAAAGTGCAGACAGTGAATAGATGATGTCGTGGAAGTCAGTCTGGTGAAATGCCATCTCTGAACTGCCTATCGTGTGTCTGCCATGTAATGGAATGGCGTCCCATCCAGGGCATTCCTGTACTGTTTGGGACAGAATCCATTTCAGACCTACAACCCTGTACTGGATACCTGGTTAGAAGGTGGGTGCATATTAATGTTTGTTTCTTCTTGCAGTTCTATATGATGACTGCAGTGGGCGCCAGAGGTTCCTCTTTAACTCAGCAGATTCCCATTTTGAGGTGGAATCAGATGGGACTGTCTTAATAAAAAGGCCCGTGACCTTACATGAAGGGCACAGGAGCTTCTTTGTTCATGCCTGGGACTCAGTGGGCAAGAAGGTCACTGCAAGAGTCACGGTGCAGCTTGAGCCACAGACCAGCCATGTGGTTCTTGGTGTGGAAAATGTCCCAGCTGAACAGGTAGGATGTATTGAATGATTGTAGTGATTTTGGTCCATTTTGTTTCAAGTCCTAAAGTGTGATTAGTTTATACTTCATTGTGTCCTTCTGTTTTCCAGTCTGAGGACAGTGAGTCTGTCCCAGTGCTGGAGTTTCCATGGTCCTTGGCTGGTCTCAAAAGAAGGAAGAGACAGTGGATCATTCCTCCAATCACAATTCTTGAAGGTGATATGGGTCCCTTTCCTAAGGAAGTAGTGAAGGTATGTCACAGTTTTATACGTTACTGACGCTTTGCTTTCAACTGTCTTATCTACTTTTATGCTCGTCCAATAAACAATGCTTTTATTTTTAGTTCAGGTCCATTAAGGATAAAGAAATGCAGTACTGGATTACTGGTCCTGGTGCAGATGAGCCACCTAAAGACATTTTCACTATGGACAGAACCTCTGGCCAGCTCTATGTAACACAGTCTTTGGACAGAGAGAAGTGTGCCCGCTATACCGTAAGCACTGCTTCACTTTTCTTTAATAAAGATGAAAAGAATCTTGACCTGAATTGAGATGCCCAAATGTTACTCCTTTTCCCCAGCTTCTGGCTCATGCTGCTGCTGTTGGATCTTCTCTTATAAAAGAGGAACCTATGGAAGTCATAATTAAAGTGGGTGATCAGAATGACAACAAGCCTGTCTTTACACAACATGTATATACGGGCAGTGTTCCAGAAGCCGTGGGTGCAGGTACAGTGTGCTGACACGCTTCACATTGCTGCTAAAGGTCTGCTTTGATACAGACCTTGCATTAGCTTGATCTCTTTGCATGTGCTTTCCCCTAAAATATCTAGATTATGAGATCCTGAGTGTCTCAGCAACAGATGCTGATGATCCCGAGACAAGTAATGCAGCCTTAAGATACAGCATTATAAGTCAAGATCCACTGGCACCAGTTCCAGACATGTTTGCTATTAATCCTACTACTGGGCAGATCCGACTGAATGAAGCTCAGCTTGATAAGAAGGTAGGTGGGCTTTTCTTCCTCTGACCAATAACGGCTCTGTCTGAACAAATGTGTGACCTGAACTTTTCTTTCCAGAAATACCCTCAGTATACACTGACGGTTGAAGTTGCTGATATGATGGGAGATGGTTACATAGTTACCTGTACAGCCGTAATCACTGTGACGGGCAGCAATGACAACGCTCCTCAGTTTCCTTGGTCCTCTGTAAGTCCAGTATCATTAATAATTATTGGTTAAATATTCAAGTTTTGTGTAGAATAGTATCATACAGAAGCACGCCCTGGTTCTGAATACCTTTTGGCAGCATGATCAGTGCACCGCGGTAATGCACTGTTTCTCTTGTGATAGTACTCGGTGTCTGTTCCTGAGCATAGAAAGGATGTGGAAGTGGTGCGAATGTTTGTCTACGACAACGATCAGCCAATGACTCCTAGTTGGCTCCCCAAGTTCGAGATAGTCCAAGGGAACGATGAAGGCTATTTCAATGTCAGCACTGGACCCTGCTATGTGGATGGCATTATTAAAACTGTGAAGGTAAATTCGCTCTTATGACCTTGTCAGTCTGAATTCAGAGGAGCCATTTTTCATCGCCCCTTTCATGCTGTTACTTTATGTGTTGCTAGTTAACTTTTTGCTATTAGTCTATCAAAATTCGTAAACCTACAGTGCAACTTAACAATTTAGACTTTTCTTTAATATTTACATACCCTGAAATAAGAGTGAACTTGTCCAGTTACATAGGGGAGTCTAATTTCTCCGCATTTCAGCCTTGACTGAGGTCCTGAGATAGAGGATCGAGGATCTAGGTGCACTGTTTGGTCTGATGCAGACTTGGCAGTGAGGTGGTGTCATTCACCTTGGTAACTGAAGCAGATTGGGATGTGTTTCACCTTTTGCGAGGGTGAAAAAAGTAACAAAAAAAGGTGATCTGGACAGGTCAAATGGCACTAGACGTGCTCTGTGAGATAGTAGGAGGATCCATCAGATGTTAGTGATGCCTGCAGGACCAGGTCACGGAGAAGGTGAGGTTCTCACTTAGTGTGACTCCAAGGGTTTTTGGCAACTATTCATGATGCTACAGTTGCTTTGATCAGAGTGACCCAGAGTTCACTGTAAACTGAGGCCGTATGTGAAAATCTTTATCAGACCAAGTTAATTATTCTCAGTTATGCCAGAGATCTTGCCAGTTCATCCTGGTTGTTAGCAAAACAGAAAGAGTGTTACATTTCTTTTAACGTCCAGTGTGTTTGTTTTCCATTCAAGGGTCTGGACTATGAGAAGAAGCGTCAGTACACTTTGCTGGTTACAGTGGAGAATGAAGCTCCATTTTCCACTCAGCTGCCCACAGCCACTGCGACAGTTGTGGTGAATGTAGAGGATGAAGATGAGCCTCCACCTGCATAGAGGCTACAGATATTCAACAGAGTTTAAAATGCGTTTTATTAATACATTAGTATAATGAAAATTTCTTTGGAAGATCCTCTATTTCAGGTATTTGCTCTAATATTTAATGTTGCAATCAATAAACGTCCTTGTGGTGTAGGATAGGTCTGAGGCTCCTCACCACCCTGACAAGGATGAATGGTTAATGTCAGTGATAAAATTACACCATCCCTTAATCAATGAATATCATGCCAACTCAATAGGATAGAAAGGGCATCTCTGATTGTAATGTTTAGTATTCTTAGTTTGGCCGGTTACAGTGGAGAATGAAGCTCCATTTTCCACTCAGCTGCCCACAGCCACTGCGTCGGTTGTGGTGAATGTGGAGGATTGAAATCATTTGTCACAATTTAAAGTTTTTTTGCTTAATGTATTAAGTAAGTTTTGAAAAGTCATCAGTAGTTTCTGGATTTCTGCAAATATTTTAAACTTACATTGATTAACTACATATATATTCCCGCAGGTGATTTTAGTAAAAGTAAGTCCAAACTTAAATAGTCTGTGTGCAGTTCCGTTACTATAGTGTAGTGGGCGCCAGAGGTCTCTCAGTCATGCTAAAAAAGTCTATAAACCTGCATGGAGGACAGAACTTCTGTCTTCTCACCAATTCTGGCAACTACACATGTACACAATCAATTTTTCTTTTAAAAGTGTTTTTAGTCTTTTTCAAGTATTGTTTTTTTCTTGTAAGTTTTACTCAGTTAACTATTTTTGTACTAACATTATTGCCAAGGTGCACCTGTACTCCACGAATGGATTCCAGGTTGGCCACTGGATAAGCAATACAGAAAATTTTATTATTATTAGGTAGCATTATTATATTCATTTTATTGTCTTCTGTTCATGTTCACTTTCTTGCTTGCACATAACTTCCTGGTCAACCACATATCCTATTCTATTCTGTTCACGTATTTAATGATAACAAAGTGAATCGCTTAAGGAAATGTTTACAATGTCATCTCTACTGGCCATACAGATGAGTTCCCACCACTGACAAGTATTCAACGGCAGCAAGCCGGAAAGGAGGGCTGCAGTGCAGCTACATAAATAAATCATGCTATCTACTATTGTTAAAAATAATTAACTTGCCAGTTCTGGCTCAAGCTGTTAAGGAGCCATGTTTAACGACACGGACGCCTTTCATAATATCAATTCAAACTGGTGACAAGCTTCATTTTAAACACAGTTCTATTGTAGACTGTGAAAGGGCACCATAGGATCTAGGGAATTTCACAATAACTGTATACAAATGATTATCATCTAATTGCAAAAATATATTTTTTATATCTTTAAATGCATTGTGTATTACATGCAAGCTATAAATACTGAATTTATCTATATGTAGAAGTCCTGTCACAGATGGTCTCTAGAGCCAATTTACAGTCCAGTGCAACATGACTGGGAGATTTACAGAATTAGCTTACATAGGTGGTGGTTTAGACTAGGTTTAGACTTCAGTCATACAAATAAACCTGATCTACAGATGTGGCTATCCAAGCCGTGACGTGTGGGATTACAGTGCATTGATTTGCTCCTTAGCTACATCTAATGTGGACCACCAGCCAATGCGAACTATGTAAAGTAGAATATAAATGGGATAATTCCCTTTTCAGCTGCCCCATGTTGTGCTCCATGAGACATAGATAAATGAGAGCGAGCTTGGAGGTCACAGCACAGGGTCTGGCAGTGTGCTGCCCCCCTGCAACTGGGGGTTAAGGGCCTTGCTCAAGGTCCCAACATGTGATTATTCTGTAAGGGCCTGACCTGACAACCTACTGATCACAGATACGGAGGCCAAACCTGCTGAACAACATACCGCCCCCCCCCAATCAGTGTGTTAGTTATTGATAACAATCAATTATTATCAATTATTATTGATAATAATCCCACAACCTCTCAGTTTCTAAAGCTCACTTTTGCCACCACTAAAGGTTATTATGTTCAATGTAACGTTTGCCTGACAACTTTATGTCATTACTGTTGGGCATAAGCCTGGACATATGATAACTTATATCATCTTTTAACCACGTCTGTTAAATATTTTATATTTTATCTCATTGCCTTCAACGTGTATCAATATGTAACATCTGTGTAATCAGATTAGTTGTCTTCTGCCATGCATCAGGGTGCCTTAATTTAAAACAATGGGCATCTGTGTATCCACAGATGTGTGTCTAAGCTGACCTGGGGTCTTCACCTGATAAGACTCAGCTTTCAGCCTAAGTCTCAAAGTAATACATATAAAACACCCAGCAAGACAAAAATGTATAAATGCAGTTTCCACTAGTTTTGACCAAGACCTTTTCTTATTTGATAAAATTATACCATCAGTTAATCAATAAATATCAAGCTAGGTAGACAGAACAAAATGACTATCTCTGTAATGTTTGGTATTTTTAGTTAACAACCGTTATACTGCTTGAAACTGGTGGAAGTCAATTTTTATTTCACCTAAAATCACAGTGCTACCTATTTTTACCTTCTACTGTGCACTGTCAACCATTTCAAATCAGGACTTGCTTCCAGGTCGACTGCATGCAAGAAAATATACCTCTGTTTTAACTTGATTTTTGGTAACAGGTGATATAGTCGTCAAATAAGAACCTCCTGACATCACTTCCTGTTCTGACTTCTTGGGGGTGACTGAACATGTTAAAGTCCATGATATTATCCAAAAGATAGGTAACTTCTAGAAGGTAACTTATCATTTAAAATTATATTACTGTAAATGTCAATGTTTTACACATTTAATCTGACTGGCAGAAAGACATATTACAGTATACTTCACGGAAGAAGTACAATAAAGCAGATTGATCTATACATTTATCGAACACATAGATGCCTGTTTTAGTAGTTCAAGTAATGTTTTAGTAATGTGATTACTACAAAAGCATCAGGCACTTTCTGAGAGAACATAATAAGGTAGTGGACAGTCCGTAATATTTTCCCCACCCACGCCTCATTACCGATAGTGCTTACATGTCTACTAAGTAGCTGTTCTTTGGCCATTAACATAATCCTTGTGTATATTATTTAATTATTTATGTATATAAGCATAATTCCACTTTCTCTTTAAAGGGAATCTCCAGCTGTATTTTTATATATATAAAAAAAAACACGTTCTTTTGTGAGATGAAAAGCTATTCAGCATCACATTGAAAATGAAACTATTATGAAATCTACACTCATCTGCTTTAGAGAACAACACTGTTTGACTGTTTGTTTTAAATTGTGGAAAATAACTGATGTAAACCTACATTGTATCGTCTGTTAAAGTAATGTACTGTGAGAGCACGCAGCACGGGAGGAAAGGCAGTTGATGTGTAAATCGAACGTCAACGTTTCACAACACAGATGGAGCGTGCTGTCGTGTCCTCATAATTTACTTAATCAATGTCAATCCACTAAACAATGATATTTGTTTAGTGGATTGAGGAACAATGATATTTTTCCAAACTAACCTCTTGGATTGGCTTCACATCACTATAATCGATAAGCAGCGCTTTAAAGTGCATGATTTTTTTTTCTCTAAACTATTCAATAAATATTTAAGACGTGTAGATGTACCTTACATAAGAAAGGTGAAAACTGGCTGATATAAGCAGTTGTTGTCCTAATATATTAGCTAGGCACGTCTGATGCTTGTTCAAGCCTGTAAGACATTCCATTTTAGGATTAGATGGTGAAAACAGAAAGCAGTTCGGAGTAAACACAACCTCCTGTGTTTGATATGCACACTGAGACTGAGGTCACAGTGACCCGAGTCACCTGATCATAGGTAGGATCTGAGACTGTGAAGACAGCATGCCTTCTAAAGCAAACCAGTTTTGGTAGCCTGCTTTTGGATGATAAGAACTGTACCGGAACACTCTCATTCTGGTCATTCACTCCTCTCATTATTCCAATTAAGCATTCATTGGACACGCCTTCTTGGACATTTTAGCGATCGATACTTCTCTCATGTTGTGTACTGCAGAAGGGTGTATTTGTTCTCTAGAGGTCTTGGCAGTATTTAGTGATGTCTCTTCCCATGATGTTGAGAAAATGTCCGATAGCGCTATCGCATTTGTGTTCTGCATTAGCCATAACCACTTTCTGGGAATGCATGACTAACTACTTGCTGGACAAGCGCCCTAACGTAAAGTTGCTTGATCTTTCTTTCAAGGACGTCTAGAATTATCCCATAATAATTGCAGCTCGAGCTAAAATGGACTTGTAATTGCACCTCTAAAAGCATTATATATTTACAGTCTCCAAGTGTCACGTTACAGTTGCTGCATTTGTAGTTGTTACAGAATGTTCCGAAATGTGAATAAATGTACATTCTTTTGATTCAAATTTCAGAATGTTTTATTTCATTCTCAAAACAATATTCAAATATAATAGAATGCAGATGTAAGTTTCTGTAAATATTTCTTAATGCCTTTCCAGTCTTTATGTCAGGGCAAACAGCATCCTATCAATGATCATTTAAGCTACCACATATTTTAACTGAAATCTATGTGGACACAACCTCAGTGTTTGCCATAGCTCGCTCAATCCATATTTCAGAGCCTTAGCTCTTGTATAAAGCAGACATGCAGTAATCATCTCACTTTCATCGCCAGGTTACAAATGAATGAGTTCTTTTGGTATAATGCAGTCTTCATCCATATATGTATAGAAACTAATGCCTTGCACAATAAATGTGCGCTGTGACTTTAAATCTCCTTCAACCTGAGATACCTGTTTAGATTGCTGATAACGCTTCTTCCTGCTTCCATTTGCATTAGCTGTGCATTGTTGTAAGCAAGTGGAGCAGACTGTGGCATCAGGTTACAACGTTTCACATCCTCTTCTTCCCGGTGACTCACAGTCATGACCTGAGTGTAGGCAGCCATTTCGCTGTGGCTAAAACACAAATTACACTGGAAGCATGACATCACAGTTTCTCACAGGTGGACTAACCTTACGTCACAGCACATTTCCCGAGAGCAGACTTACCACACCTTCTCTTATCAAGCAATCCCGGATGCATTTACATGATTGGCGTATAAGGATTACGAATTAGGAATAATTTAAAAGTCTGTAAATTTGCTAGTTTACCAAGTTTGCTACTAATGTAGTTTACATAGGTCACCTATTGAAGTGTCAACAACAATAAAGGTAAATATGCAGGATACGGCCAGGGTGGAGTTCATCTAAGCAGGGATAAAGCCTGGCCTAGCCCCCGGGGGGGCAATTATCTGCATTCTCACCAAAGTGAGGAACGTACCAAGTGTAGAGCCCCCCCGTCCTTAATCACAAGATACATGGGCTGACTGGGCACATTGTTTTGTGGCACCAAACTGCCACACTTGGGAAAACAGTGAAGCACTCTACTGTGGGAAGAATCTTGGAAGGCTGGAAGTATGGAACTCCTCCAGCTCCTCAGGCAGATGGAAATCTCCTTCATGCTAGATGTCGAATCGTGCACCACCGTTTCCTGCTGGCAACAGAGTCTCCCACTGTGAACTGCACTACCCCCCGACCAACTACACTTTCTGTGTCACAGCATTTGTCTAGCTGCGACATCATTCTGGCACATTCTAGGCACGTCTGAAGTCACATGCCCACAGCATGTGTGTACAAGATCCCCTTTGAGCCCAGGGACCCTGTCATTAGATGCCTGATTCTGTATTGGGGGGGGAGGGGGGACGGCTGGTGGATCATTTAATTCATGAACCTTAACATGAGAAAAGGCAGCCTAAGAGTCACTGACGCATCACCGTCTTTAGCCAGGAGGGACTTTCTGTGGCTCAGCGTGAGATAGGAGATACGCCGCACATTCCAGGAAACAATACCCCTACAAACACAAGATGGTGCTTGTCTCTGCCGCAGAAACAAGAGACCGTGATTTTTTCGGGTGAATCTGAACATGCTGAAACTTAGCTCAAGGATAAAGAGACATGGTCGAGATGCATGCTTCCACAACATAACAAGACTTTAAAGGCCATGCTACATAAACATTTTATGCTATCTAAAAGCTTCTGTGTTAATGGGCTTTTAAGGACATTGATGAAGTCAATATGCAACAGCGGAAGCGGCTTTGCAGATAAAAACCACGGATTCCGAGTTCCTTTTTCGTGGAAGAATTCTTCACAGTTTATGAAGTGTATGGTTATTTGTTCAAGATTTTAAACATGTATTTTACCTATTTCAACTTGGGTAGGTGTGGACAAAAAAGGTCTCATGCTATATTAATTAAGGCTTGTATTCACTTCAGGAGTTTTGTGCAGATAAAAGCTAGTTATTCTTCTCGACTCTGACCTGCAGGAACACGCTTTGATGGTGCCATAAAGCATTCATCTCTTCACACGAGCAAATAACCACCCAACCCCCATATGCTCTCTCTCTCTCCACCCAGTTTCTCTCCCTCAGTCGAGAAGTTAATAGTTTGCATCCTGAGTCTGAAACATTCAGCTAAATGCATCATTTATGAACAACGCGAACACAATGTTTACTTTCACAGCCCGCGTCCGTTACCGAAGGCGGACAAAAGTTAAACGTAACTCAACCTTTGTCCATTAAAAAGTCAACACATGTATAGCAAGGAAATGGTGGATACGTGTGTTGTACAATTTCTGAGTCAATTTGTAGTTATTGATATGTTGTCAGGGTCAGCCCCTGCTGTGGTCCTTCCGTGTCCCTTCCCTGTTTGACCAGCAGGTGTTGCTGGTCATCCCGTTCTTTGTGTTAGTCTTTGTTCTCTCCTGTTACCTGTCTAGCCACATGGCTCAATGTGTTGAGCATGTGATTGTCTGAGTACCCTTCTGTCCTGTGTTCGAATCCTGCCATCTCCTGTTTTTGTATTTTGGTTTTGTTCCTTGTGCCCTTGCCTGTGTTTTTACCTGTTTAATTCCCTAGTGTTTCTGGGTATAAGTTTTTCTAGTTCCTGTGATTTGTATTTGGTTCAGTTCTATGTGCCCCTGCTTGTGTTTCTACCTGTCTGTTATTCCCCTAGTGTAGATGCTGTTTCCTTCTTTGTCAGTCTTAGTTTTCCCATCCCAGTTCCCTGAGTTAATTAGTTCCACCTGTTTCCTGTTCTTGTGCCTGCCCTTGTGTGTTTTCCTGATTGCTCGTTGTCCTGCACCTTCCTTAATTGCTTGTCTCACTCCTGCTGCCTCGTTTCTCTGTTCAGTGTTCCTATTTAAGTTCCTGCCTGTGTTTAGTTCACTAGTGGTTCATTGTCTATGTCTAGGTTGTTCGTGATTGCGTGTTAGTTGATTTGTATTGCTTGTGTTTCATGGTTTGTTTCTGAGATTCCCTGTATTAGTTGTGTAGTTAGGTTTTGTTATTTAATTTTGCTAATTAATCCCTTTTTGATTTTTGACCCCTCGTGGTCCTTTTGGTTTCTTCGTGTTTGTAGTTTTTTCTGTCTTTTGTAATAAACCCTTTTTGTTCTTGAAGCCGGAAGTGGGTCGTCCGCCCTTTTTTGCGCACCATGCCACGCTCCCGTGCCCGAGATGCCCGCAACCTTGACATATGTAGATGAAGGAGCGAAGTGCTAAAGCATTTTTAAAAATAACATACAAGGGAAAAAATCCAGGAGACATTTTCAAGTTTAGTAAATGAATAACAATCGGCTATTATCAGCGACCCAGGGCAATGGCCTTGGTAGAATCATGGTTAAAGTTCTGTTTGTTATAACCATGAAGCAGGAGGAAAGAATGTAGTTTCTCTTTCAGTAGCTGTGTATAAATACACTGTTAATCATTAAATGAGTTTTAGAAATGGGCTGTAGAGGAGAGAGGGATTATTATTTTTTTTTTTACTAACTGCAGTTAAATGAATGTCTAGTGGGTTAATACACACTCTGTCACAGAGTTGTGTGCATTACTGTTTATTACAGACATTAAAATTGTATGTCTATAAATCATTTTCTATATATTTATTGTAAACATATGTATTCATATTTTGATCATTGCAAATAACGTTTGACGATGATGATGATGATGATGATGATGATAACACCCTTAAAATGCATATTCTAAGCCAACACACTAGCAAACTAAGGATTTAGGATGCATTTATTGTGACCTATTTAACCTTTATTGTATTCGGGATGGATGGAAAATAATCAGGCAAAACAGAAAATCGCAAGTTAACAGCTGGAGATGAAAACAACAGTGTTTTGGAGAAAATGTTAGAAACGAAATACGGGAGCTTAAGAGTTAACAAACAGAGATGCTTCACCTCTCCTCAATAATACAGGGGATACTGGAAGATATTTACTACATGTAATTACATTGTTTCATGCCTTGTTCTGAACACCAAGCAGTACCTTTATAGCATAGCTGCCAGAAAACCATTTGTATCCCAAGGCTTTTGTATCATTAGCAAGGTCAGTGATATCTACACTATATTGTGGAATGTGTGTGTGTGTGGGGGGGGGTATCCAGTCATAATGGTTGTATTGTGAACCCTTCCATCCCTTAAGGACATGAATGTGACACTCTTCAAAGCGACTGTCTGGTTTTTCAAAGCCAAATGTATAGTACAATTCTACAACAGCACATTATGGGATATGCACAAATTGGATCCTAAACAAAACCATAACCAAAAGAATAACATGACCTAGCCTAGCAAGTGCTAGTTTAAAAAAAAATTTGGAAACGTAGGCTATTAAGCGGACAGGTTTGCTTTTTATCAGCGACGAGAAAATAGTGTGCTTAGGGAACGTCAACGTGATGCATAGGTGACGAGTAGACTGTGAGCAAACATGGCGCCCACAGCTGCAGGTGAAGAGCTGGGGTTACTGGTGCGAGAAGACGGGCTGGCTGCAGCTCACAGGCATTTTAGCGCATGTCCACAAGTTTGCTTTACAAATGCAGCTTGTCAGTCTCGCTGGGGTCGCACTCAAGCATAAAGACAATCAGGCCGGAAGAATGTTAAACAAAACCTCCTCATTTTGTTTCCCATGAAGATTAATTTGAATCATCTGTGTAATTAAAGCCAAGTTCTGCTTAGAAAGCAAAATGTCACGTGTGTTGCCCTTTCGATAAGGGAAATAAATGTTCTGCTGCCTGAATCTGTGTCTATCAGTTGGCCGACAGCATGAAAATGTCTGCAGTCAGTGAAGCCCTGTATAAAAGGCAGGCAATTAATACATCCATCCATCCATCCATCCATCATCTGCCGCTTGTCCGGGGTTCGGGTCGCGGAGGTAGCAGCTTCAGTAGAGGCACCCAGACCTCCCTCTCCCCAGCTAACCCCACCAGCTCCTCGGGGGGGACACCGAGGCGTTCCCAGGCCAGCCGAGAGATATAATCCCTCCAGCGAGTCCTGGGCCTGCCTCGGGGCCTCCTCCCTGTAGGACAGGCACGGAAAACCTCTCCGGGTAGCCGCCCAGGAGGCATCCGCACCAGATGTCCAAACCACCTCAACTGGCTCCTTTCGACGTGAAGAAGCAGCGGTTCTACTCTGAGGCCCTCCCGGATATCCGAACTTCTCACCCTATCCCTAAGGGAGAGCCCAGACACCCTGCGGAGAAACCTCATTTTGGCCGCTTGTATTCGCAATCTCGTTCTTTCGGTCATTACCCATAGCTCATGACCATAGGTGAGGGTAGGGACAAAGATGGACTAATAGATCGAGAGCTTGGCTTTTTGGCTCAGTTCTTTCTTAGCCACGACGGACCGGTTAAGCACCTGCAGAACTGCAGACGCCGCTCCGATCCGTCTATCCAGCTCCCGATCTCGCCTACCCTCACTCGTGAACAAGACCCCGAGATACTTAAACTCCTCCACTTGAGGCAGTACGTCTTCCCCAACCCGAAGAGGGCAAACCACCCGTTTCCGACTGAGAACCATGGTCTCGGACTTGGAGGTGCTAATCCTCATCCCTGCCGCTTCGCACTCGGCTGCGAACCGCCCCAGTGCCTGCTGGAGATCCCCAGCAGATGAAGCCAACAGGACGACATCGTCCGCAAAAAGCAGCGAGGCAATCCTGAGGTCACCAAACTGGACACCCTCGACGCCTTGGCTGTGCCTAGAAATCCTGTCCATAAATATGATAAACAGGACCGATGACAAAGGGCAGCCCTGGCGGAGCCCAACACGCACCTGGAACACGTTCGACTTATTGCCGGCAATGTGGACCAAGCTTCTGCTCCGTTCGTACAGGGACTGGATCGCCCACAACAGTGGACCCCGGACCCCATACTCTCGAAGCACCCCCCACAGAGCACCTCGGGGAACCCGGTCGTAAGCCTTTTCCAAATCCACAAAACACATGTAGACTGGATAGGCAAACTCCCAGGCCCCCTCCAGTACCCCTGCAAGGGTATAAAGCTGGTCCAGTGTTCCACGACCAGGACGAAAACCGCATTGTTCCTCCTGAATCCGAGATTCGACTATCGATCTCACCCTCCTCTCCAGTACCCTGGAATAGACCTTCCCAGGGAGGCTGAGAAGTGTGATCCCCCCGTAGTTGGAACACACCCTCCGGTCCCCTTTCTTAAATAAGGGGACCACCACCCCGGTCTGCCAATCCAGCGGCACTGTCCCTGACCTCCACGCACTGTTGAGAAGGCGTGTCAGCCACGACAGCCCCACAACATCTAGAGCCTTCAGGTACACCGGGCGGATCTCGTCCACCCCCGGGGCCCGGCCACCACGGAGTTGTTTAACCGCCGCGGCCACCTCAGCCTCAGTGATGGGCAAGCCCCCCCCAGCACCCTCGGGCTCTGTGCCCTCAGATGTCTCAAAGGCAGTATGCGTAGATGTATCTGAGGCAGGGTTGAGGAGGTCCTCAAAGTATTCCTTCCACCTCCGGATGATGTCCCCAGGTGAGGTCAACAGCCCCCCCCCCCCCCCCCACTATAAATAGTAGGAACCAGGAGCTGCTTCCCCCTCCTGATACTCCGTATGGTTTGCCAGAACCTTTTTGAGGCCGACCGAAAGTCACTTTCCATGGCCTCACCGAACTCCTCCCACGCCCGGGTTTTTGCTTCTGCAACCGCCCGAGCCGCGTTCCGCCTGGCCCGCCGGTACCCGTCAGCTGCCTCCAGAGACCCCCGGGCTAATAATTCCCGGTAAGCCTCCTTCTTCAGCTTCACGGCCCCCCTCACCTCTGGTGTCCACCATCGGGTACGGGGGTTACCGCCACGACAGGCACCAACCACCCTGCAGCCACAGCTCCGTACGGCCGCTTCCACAATGGAGGTCTGGAACAGTGTCCATTCGGACTCAATGTCCCCTACCTCCCCCGGCATGCAGTCGGAATTCTGCCGGAGGCACGAGTTAAAGCTCCAGCAAACAGGAGCCTCTGCCAGACGTTCCCAGCAGACCCTCACTATGCGCTTGAGCCTACCAGGTCTGACCGGCTTCCTCCCCTGCCACCTGAGCCAACTCATCACCAGGTGGTGATCAGTTGACAGCTCTGCCCCTCTCTTTACCCGAGTGTCCAAGACGGAAGGCCGCAGATCAGTTGATACGATTATAAAATCGATCATCGACCTGTAGCCCCGGGCATGTTCGTACCATGTCCACTTATGGACACCCTTATGCTCGAACATGGTGTTCGTTATGGACAAACCATGCATTGCACAGAAGTCCAATAACAGAACACCACTCGGATTCAGATCAGGGAGGCCGTTCCTCCCAATCACCCCCTTCCAGGTCACACTGTCATTGCCCACGTGAGCGTTGAAGTCCCCCAGCAAAACGATGGAATCCCCCCGCGGCACGCCAAATAGCATACCGCTAAGGGAATCCAAGAAGGCCGGGTACTCCGAACTGACATTCGGCGCATAAGCGCAGATGACAGTCAGAGACCTATCCCCGACCCGAAGGCGCAGGGAAACAGCCCTCTCGTTCACCGGGGTAAACTCCGGTGTTAATGCACCGAGCTGTGGGGCCACCAATAGCCCCACCCCAGCCCGGCGTCGCTCACCCGCCGCAACTCCAGAGTAAAAGAGCGTCCAGCCCCTCTCCAGGAGATTGGTTCCAGAACCCAAGCTATGCGTTGAGGTGAGCCCGACTATATCTAGTCGATACCTCTCAACCTCACGCACAAGTTCAGGCTCCTTCCCCACCAGAGAGGTGACATTCCATGTCCCGAAAGCCAGTTTTGTCAGCCGGGGATCGGACCGCCAGGGCCTCCCTTGGCCGCCACCCGATCCACAATGCACCGAACCCCTGACATTCCCCTTGCGGGTGGTGGGCCCACCTGGGGACAGTCCCGCGTGCCTCTTTCGGGCTGTGCCCGGCCGGGCCCCATGGGCCAAGGCCCGGCCACCAGGCGCTCGCCAACGGGCCCCTCCCCCAGGCCTGGCTCCAGGGTGGGGCCCCGGTGACCCTAGTCCGGGCGAGGGAAACGGGACTTTGATTTTTAACTTTTTCATGGGGTTCTTTCGGATTGCTCTTTGTCTAGCCCCTCCCCTGGGACCTTTTTTCCTTGGGAGACCCTACCAGGGGCTATTGCCCCCGACAACCTAGCCCCCAGGTTCACGGAGGCACACAAACCCCTCCACCACGAAAAGGTGGCAATCCAAGGAGGCAATTAATAAAAGTTATAAAATTCACATTTTAAAGTTCCGTTTCTCTGCACACTTTAAAAAGCTATTTGTGGTGGTGATCAACATTTTATCTAAACTACTCCTACCAGTCGTATTTTTTTTTTTCCCCCAAATGTCATCAGATAAACTATTACTTGATAATAACAAAGACTGCACCAAAAAAGTGGGCTGCAATTAATACGCCCCCATTTTTTTCAATGAACAATCGACCATCTATTCGCATGATCATGAAACAGGCATGTGATTCAGCCTGTGACTGGTTATGACTCAGCCGTGTGATTTTCGACTGCCTTTCTTGTTCAGTCTTGAATCTTGAATTTAGACATTGTTAATAACAGAAGGTGAATGTCTTAAAGAAATAAACTCACTAGAAAGGGGAAAATAAAAGGAGGTTATAGCTCTCAGACTGAAATTTCAAACTTTACAGTTCATTTTAGAGAACCGGGGTGTTGGCAATGCAGTTAGCGTCTAAGCTTAAATGGATATGATTTACAGGGTAAAAATAAAAACACGACATATGCACTGCGTATGTCGGGTACACCTGTATATTTCTACATATTTTTAACAACCTTATCAACTGCACAAAAGAAACACAGGCCTACATATTTCTGATTCTATTCCTAAACTGTTTCAGGGTTGGCCTGTTTCAATGCTAAAAATGAAAGGACATGGATGGATGGATGTTTATGGGGAAATCGCACTGAATAAGTACAGTTCATATGTGGGTGGCTCTGGAAACAGTGTCAGGACGGGAAGCAGAAACCAGCCACTCCTACCAATCTGTTCCCGGATTGTGCGTTTCACACCTGAGCCCCGCAGCACAGAGCTCACTCCCGTAACCCGAGTTCCCGTATTTTCGGTTCATAAGGGCGAGCCGCAACGCTACTGCGGAAGAAAGGGAAACCACGTCAGAAACGGCATCACACATTCAAAGCTGGAAGGTAATAAAGATACGCGTTTTGCACCCCTGACCTGGATAAACAGTTTGAAGATGGATGGATGGAATGATAATAAGTGGAAACCTGTGACCCAGCACTTGGTATGGATTTGGAAGACAGACAGAATAAATACAAGCTATTTCATTTTAATCATACAAATACATTCTGAAGAACATGACCTCAAGTGTGGAACATTTAATATTAAAATCCAGTTCAACTTCCCATGAACAAGTCATAAAACATCTGTCTTCCCTGCTTTAACAATTAATGACTTAATGTGACTTAATTAGTAATTACATTAAAGGGAAGGATGCCCTACCTGTACAAGGCTATTTCCAAAGGTATTTAAACAGTTATAGCTTAGCAACTGGTTTACTTCTAAATTTCGAATTTAAAATAAGTATTGACAAGATGGTGGGAAACAGGTTCAGCATTGGCTTCAAGCTTCATTTATTTTATGCTTCATGCCATAGCCTGTGAGAAAAACCCATAATTTCATTATCAACAATTAGAAAAAAAGCATGTATTAGAATATAAAGCCTGTTTTGTTCCTATAGCATTTAACCACACAGATACATCATATACTCATTCCAGTAACCACTTAACTAATCTCCATACTCAGCATAAGAGATTCTCCATTAATGCAAGTTGTTGTGAGCATGAAAAGAGCAATAAGAGTAATAGATCAATATCTCACCATCATAAATTATTTAACAAGAAACTAAAGTTTGAAGTCAAACTTATTTTTAACCTCATCTTTATCAGAGACTCTGGAATCTTAATCTCATTTTATTCTGAAACTGCGGTTACTTTTATAAAAAGAACAATTCAATTTAACACACCTTGTCATTTAGACCACAAAATAGTCATTTCCGCAGTCCCACCCATCAAATAATTCTTCAGATCTCCTGACTTACTTTTTTTTTTTTTTTTTAATATATATTCCTTCTGCCACCACCTTCTGCATAATTGATGCTGTATAAATGGTTCAAGACCAGTAGGAATCATCACATGATGACTGGGCTTCATATACCTTACTGAGAGGTAAATGTGTGATTCTGTCATATGTATGCATTTGGCAAATGCATCTGTCCAAAGCAACATACAGCTAAGAAAACATGGTTAAGCCAGTCCCTGAAACAACTGAAGTTAAGAGCCCAAAAATGAAAATAAGCTTACACTTCCGAACACAGGATTTGAACCAGTGACCTTCTGATTACAGAGACCTAGTCCTAACCCTCCCAGACACACACCACCCTCGAAGAAACAAATAGCAACTCTCAAAAAATAAAGTGACAGTAACAGTATTAACTAACAAT
This sequence comes from Paramormyrops kingsleyae, assembly GCF_048594095.1. Taxonomy (NCBI): domain Eukaryota; kingdom Metazoa; phylum Chordata; class Actinopteri; order Osteoglossiformes; family Mormyridae; genus Paramormyrops; species Paramormyrops kingsleyae. Next base: position 21,644,156 of record NC_132807.1, read on the forward strand.
ATTGTCAATTTAAATAACATACATATATTATTTAATAAAATATACCATGTAAAATATTGCAGCAACAATAGGTATTACTGTTTCATGCAAAACAATACATGATATTTGTGTGAAGGGGGGCTGGGAGGGGGGAAGAAGGTCACAGTCAGCTGACCTATAACAATTTGTAATAGTTTGCTAAACCTGTTCCTCGAGTTCTGTGTTTGCATATGTGACTACATACATGTAGTATCATGGATACTTAACTTGTCATTCGTGCAGCACACAGGAATTCTTTGGATCATCACATGCCGAGTCTGGCTCTCTGTGAGAGACACAGATGTGTATGTATGTTCAGCTAAGAGCGAGTTTAGGGGTCAGAACACCAGTTCAGCCAGTGTACAGTCTTCCTTAGCAGACGGGGTTAAGGGTTTCACTCAAGGGCTCGACAGTGATATGATTACTCTGCCAGGCTCAGAATTTGAACCCACAATCCATAACTATCCTATATATCAGGCACGAATAGGAAAAATATCTCTGCTCGTTACAGTTCTGACTGCCAAACAACCAAAGTTTCACCAAGAAGCCCAGGGCTGTTGGAGGCTCATGGATACCCTGGCAGATTCAGGGGGCACAGCGCTTGACAAGGGACCATGAAGACTTTTTGTCAGGAGGCCCAAAATTTCTTGGTAGACCCTTGCATTCAATGCGGTGTCATAGTGAAAGCCACGAATACAAGTAAACTGTGGACAGGATGGGAAGTCTGGGGGATTCCTGGGCTCAAATATTGATGAAATATATAAGTATGGTGGCTGAATATGAAATGACCTTCCTAACTCTCCAGGTCCCAAAAGGGGTAGGGCATTAGGATCATGGAGTGTGTGGTCAGTAAGATCTGCTGAATGGTGCCTTTCAGTTCAGTTCTGTTTGAGATATACACTCACCTAAAGGATTATTAGGAACACCATACTAATACGGTGTTTGACCCCCTTTCACCTTCAGAACTGCCTTAATTCTACGTGGCATTGATTCAACAAGGTGCTGAAAGCATTCTTTAGAAATGTTGGCCCATATTGATAGGATAGCATCTTGCAGTTGATGGAGATTTGTGGGATGCACATCCAGGGCACGAAGCTCCCGTTCCACCACATCCCAAAGATGCTCTATTGGGTTGAGATCTGGTGACTGTGGGGGCCATTGTAGTACAGTGAACTCATTGTCATGTTCAAGAAACCAATTTGAAATAATTCGAGCTTTGTGACATGGAGCATTATCCTGCTGGAAGTAGCCATCAGAGGATGGGTACATGGTGGTCATAAAGGGATGGACATGGTCAGAAACAATGCTCAGATAGGTCGTGGCATTTAAACGATGCCCAATTGGCCATAAGGGGCCTAAAGTGTGCCAAGAAAACATCCCCCACACCATTACACCACCACCACCAGCCTGCACAGTGGTAACAAGGCATGATGGATCCATGTTCTCATTCTGTTTACGCCAAATTCTGACTCTACCATTTGAATGTCTCAACAGAAATCGAGACTCATCAGACCAGGCAACATTTTTCCAGTCTTCAACTGTCCAATTTTGGTGAGCTCGTGCAAATTGTAGCCTCTTTTTCCTATTTGCAGTGGAGATGAGTGGTACCCAGTGGGGTCTTCTGCTGTTGTAGCCCATCCGCCTGAAGGTTGTGCGTGTTGTGGCTTCACAAATGCTTTGCTGCATACCTCGGTTGTAACGAGTGGTTATTTCAGTCAAAGTTGCTCTTATATCAGCTTGAATCGGTCGGCCCATTCTCCTCTGACCTCTAGCATCAACAAGGCATTTTCACCCACAGGACTGCCGCATACTGGATGTTTTTCCCTTTGCACACCATTCTTTGTAAACCCTAGAAATGGTTGTGCATGAAAATCCCAGTAACTGAGCAGATTGTGAAATACTCAGACCGGCCCATCTGGCACCAACAACCATGCCACACTCAAAATTGCTTAAATCACCTTTCTTCCCCATTCTGACATTCAGTTTGGAGTTCAGGAGATTGTCTTGACCAGGACCACACCCCTAAATGCATTGAAGCAACTGCAATGTGATTGGTTGATTAGATAATTGCATTAATGAGAAATTGAACAGGTGTTCCTAATAATCTTTTAGGTGAGTGTAGATATTATGCAAGGTTTCTTTACACCAATATGGACTTCACATGGCAATGTTGAAACGGGCACCAATAATTTTTACACAATTAAACACAAGTTCTCATTTTAAAGCTGTGTTTTAACTTTTAAAGTATATCATGCTTTTTGGGCAGTGTAACTGTTAGCTATCGGGGGGGAATTAAAAGCTCTAATAAGGGTGTGACAGCCGAGCGAGACCGGGAGGTATTTGCAGCATTGTTCTCTGGGTGCCGAGACCAGCGGAGAGACAAAGGAAGGTAAATACTTCAGTTTGCGCACTTACCTGCTGTGTTTTTGTCTTGGAAAAACTAACGACAATAATAGGAATAGCTAGTGGTTGGCCAATGGGACAAACTTCACAAAACAGTATTCCTCATTTTATAAGTATTACTTTCACATGTAGTGAAAATGGAGTATTATTAGGAAGAGGGTGATGACTGACTTGCTTTGCTTTCATTAAACAATTTATACAGTGTGTCTTTGGCTGTTCTGAATTGTTATGAAAAAAATATCAATGTTTCATATCAGTCCATCATCTTTCACTTTAAACATCAATCTGAAATTGCCTGATTCGTGTTGCCTAAAATATGACAAAATCATGCAGTATGCTAAGATGAAACCTGCAGTTCTTGACACCGCAATGAGACTAGAACAGCTTTAAGATGGTGGCACAGGAGGTAGTGCTATCATTTGGCAACTTGAGTTGCAGGTTCGAGCCCTGGTTCCTCCTGACCCCATCAAAGTGTCCTTGAGCAAGACACTGAACCTCAAATTGCTCCCGGTGTGCAAGTTGGCACCTTGCATGGCAGCCTCTGCCACCGGTGTGTGGATGGGTGAATGTGAGGCATGTATTGTAAAGCACTTTGAGTACTCGTAGGAGTAGAAAAGTGCTATATAAATGCAGTCCATTTACCATGTACTGTGGTATTTCCAATACGTAATGTTTTATTGTCTGCGGCCTAACAGGTGTACTCCTCTTAAAGTTACACGCATACAATTCTAATTCAAGATGATTAATTAACTGTAATGCGTTAATTCAATCTGTGTTTCTTTCTTTTTTTTTTTTTTTTACTTGTAATATACATTTTCGATAATCCTCACCTGCAATAACGCCATCCAAAGTAGGGGGCTCGTGTACCCAAACCACAACTTGCATTTCAACGCCGAGTTTTTCCAGGATAAACGCCCTCGCTCTTGCGGGCGCTTCCTCTAAATCAGTGTTTCTTAACCCAGTCCTCGGCGAACCCCAGACGGTCCACGTTTTTGCTCACTCGACGAGGACTGGGTTAAGAAACACTGCTCTAAATCCTCGTCGGGAATGATTGACTCGGTTGGCTTTAGGACCCGGTGAGACACAGCGGAGCCTCCTTCTACCTGCGGGCAGCTCGCGGATGAGGAGGCTCCATGCCCATAATTGGATGTCGGCCGTCCTAAGGGGCGCGGCATCGCCCTGCCTCCCAAAACTACCTGGCCGGCTGCGCACTAATGTGCCAGCGCACCTTTGGGGAGGGAAAACTGTGTAACCTTCGGACCAAAGCGGATTTGCGGGTTTTTTTTTTTCCTCTTTCAAACCTTCACTAACCCTGCTTACAGAGAACAGAGGATTCCTGCGAGGCTTCGCTCTAATGGGGACTTATAGGGTCTTGGCGTTGGGATTTATCTTTTTGTTCCAGGTAAGGTTGGTTTTTACTTTGGTTTACTGTCGTGTGGATATGAAGCCTTTAACTTTAACTTCCACAAGGATCTGGCGTATTTGAATTTTGACTTTTTTCAACCCCCTCAAAGTTTTAATGTATATAACCATTATAAATTAAACGTAGACGCTAGCAGATGTGTAATTAAAGTCGCCTTTGCTCTGTTTGCTTCAGAGTCGTTGGATTAATTAGTTTGGGAGTGAGCGACCAACCGTGGCAGCGACCTTGATTTTATTTATAGATTTATTGCTTACTTTATTTAGTTTAAGTCTTATTAAGCCCTAAATCCACTGGACTGATTGACGAAATCGTGGTGTATCTTTTTCTTCGTCTTCAATTCGTAAGTTGGATAAGCGTCCTTGTTTCCGGGGCTTATGGCGGGTCGGTGCCCCGGCCAAAGCCGTTGTAAAAGCACTGCGCCTTACCTGCCTTTGCGCAGAGTTGTTGAGCCACTTCTTTCCCCCTTTCTCTTTCCATCTTCCAGGTTTTCAATTTAGGGTCATGTGAAGAGGAAGAGCCATGTCAGCCTGGGTTCTCATCAAAGCTCTTCACCTTTAATGTAGATCGGGCACATTTGGAGAAGGGCAGGAGGCTGGGGAGAGGTAAATCCTTGAATGTTTTGAGTTTTTTTTTTTTCCATTTTTTCCGGGTGCCTTTCCTCATTTAAAGTTTATACTTGTTCCCTGCGATTTCCTGAACGTTTAAGCTTCCGTATTCGTCTGTTTGTACTTTGTCTAGTGGTATCTTCAGATGGCCTTGATTAGGTAAAACTGGGTGGATAGCTTGTGTATGTAGCGTTGAATGCAGGGTACCAGGGTAATGGTATCGTAGGTGTGTTGTTGGACTCTACAGCTTATTGTGCGACAAGATGGGCTGTGTGTGTCTGAGGGGGGTGTTTTTTTAATGTTGAGGGGTCAGGTTTCAGAGCCTGGTAAAGCTTAATTTCCCAGAAATATTGCCAGTATACACTGTCTCATCTTTGAAATAAAGACATCAGTTGGTGAAATGTGACGTTAGAATATGCTGTGTTGTATTCATTTAGTATCTTGTTCAATCGTATTCTAACTTAATCAGGAGGCCCTTAGTAGCCATGGTACGGTAGGGTGTTTTTGTCAGTTTAAATGTGCTTTATGATGTCATGCATAACGCCTTGTGAAACTGATGTTCCTGGAATCCTGACTGGGCGTGTAAGCAACCGGCTCGGTCGAGACCTGCCAAGTGAGCGCGACAGGTCTCGTCATGTAAATGGAAGGAGGAGCCCTGAACTTGGCCTGCCGCAGTTGTTCATTTTCAAAATTTATATCCACCCACCATCCAGTCAAGCCTTGTCAGTAGCTAGTGTGTGCTTCAGCCTTTGACTGCCTGTTCTTAGTATGCCATATCTATGGGCCCTGCTTTTGATATTTGGTGGTTAAAGTGGTTATTGATGGGCTGGTAAAGATTGCAGAGCAAGATGGTGGATAGGAGTGCGTGTCGCTTAAACACCACAGCGAATAGCATGCTGATGTCTGTGAATAATCTGCAGCAGTGCATGTTTTCCGGGTTCTTGCTGCTGTGGCTTGCAGCAGATGTGAGTTCTACATATAAATCTTACTCATAATCACTTTAGTTTAATGTAGAGTTTAACTGTCCTTCTAGAAAGACATGTAAACAGCGTGGGCATTAGGCTACATTAAATAGATAACTAATGGCGCTTTTCCACTGCCATCAAGAACCAAGCCGTAGGAACTGAAACTGCCTAAACTGAGCTGGTTGTGTCACCACCCTCTGACTTGTCAAATGCATAGATATGTGTTCTGTGTAGAGGTCGACCGATATGGGTTTTTCAATAGCCGATGCCGATGACGATATTTAGGAGTCAGGGTCAGCCGATGGCCGATATTTTTTGGCCGAAAATTGGACGTTTTCCCCTCTATTTGCATGATAAAATATCACATTAATAATAACAAACGATACACAAAATTTCTCAACTTAGCATTTATTGAATACTGACTTGTGTAAATTTAAATATAAACTTAAATAACAAAAACACAATACAACTTATAAACAAAGATAGCAGCATCAGAATCTCTAGCAGCAAACTCATTCTTCAGCTCCCAAGCTCACCAGTCTGCTGCAGATATTGCACCTGGCTTTTCCTGGTGTTGGCTTTGTGAAATGCTGCCATACAGGATTAGATTTTTGTTCAGCCATCAGACAGCAATTACTAAAACAGAAGAATAAATGCAAGGTTAGAATTTTTATTATAGTACCTTCATCTTCAATTCATTCTACAATTCCAGTATTCCATGCACATTAAAACAATTACATTAATACATTTTGAAGAAAAAAAAAAACACTAAGTGCATCATGGTATGATGAGTAGTAGGGTTATGCCGATAGACGATAGTATCGTCTATCGACAATAGTCAGCCATATGGACGATAGCTAATAAAAATGACGATAATACGGCTTATTTTCTAGTTCAGGGGTCGGCAACCTTTTTGGCATGGCGTGCCCATTAGATACTTTCTTGTTAGTTAGCGTGCCACGGGGGTGCTCGCGTATTTTCCGACCGGGGGGGGTGGACGCGTATTTTCCGACGGGGGGGAGCGCTCCTAACCCTAACCCCAACCCCCATGCGCAGATCGGATCGGGCAGGCGACACGGATCGTGTACTGACACTTGCGCTCCATCGTGTTGCTCCCGCGTCGCGGCATGTGACGTCACGAAAAGTCCGTCAGCGTGCCACCAGAAATTCCTCCGCGTGCCATGAGGCCTAAGGTTGCCGACCCCTGTTCTAGTTGTTGTGTGTTTTTTTTTTTTTTTTTTTTTTTTTTTTTTTTTAAATTAGGCAATAGGGATGTGCGGTATACCGGTACTGTGAAAATACTGGTATTTATTATTTTTCAAACGGTACAATATCAAAAGTTTGCTCAGTTCGGTATTTCATCCGCTGTTCCAATTTTCACCACTATGCGGCAGTGTTGCGCAAACTGGCGTGATAACAGACAAACGGCGATGGATCACACAGATGGAACGCGCTCTCCAGTCCGAAATTAATAAATAACGAGAGTGGTAGAAGTGAAATATGGCATTACTTTGCCTACAAAAGTGATGAAAAGGGTGAACCCACAGACCTCAATGCACCAGTCTGTAAGTGCTGCTATGAATCATGTGCTGCCAAGGGAGGCAACACATCAAATCTTAGCAAGCATTTGTCACTTGCCCATCCTGATTTGTTCAAGAAGTTAAGAGAACAACAGGTGAGTTTCAACTGATTTAATTTAGACTTTTATTTTAAAGAAATCAGTATTATTTTTAGTAACCCTACTCTGTAGGGTTTTTTGTTGTTGTTGTTGTTGTTGTTGCATTCTGGTTGCATTCACATTTTCTTTGTGATAAAGACTGAAAATATATTAAGAGATTACTTTTATTTTAATTAGATCTCCAGTTTTGTTTCCTCTAAAATCAAAATTGTAGTTATTTTTTTTGTAACAATTTCTTTGCACAGTTGTTCAATAAGTTTCAAGCACTGTGTTTAATAAAACTGTTTTCAATTCACCTATATTTGTCTGTTTCCTTTTTTTTTTACCTATGGTATCGATTTAGTATCGATACCAAGGTATTAGATGCTAGTATCGTACCGAAGTCAAAATTGTGGTATCGAGCCATCCCTATTAGGCAATTATTATTATCAAAGTACAATTCATTGGCCCTTGCATAGTTTCACACTGTCATCGTCGCGTAACCTTCACCCACCAGACACCAGAGGAATATATTAAAAAAATCATACATAAATTTATCAGTGTTAGGCTAATATACAAAATTATGTAATTTTTGTTATTGTATAGTTGTTGTTTTTGTTTACACTTTATGCAACTAAAACAAAACAAATAATGCAGTTTTGCCTTTTTTTTTTTTTTTTTTTTTTTTTACATGGTTAAAATAACAGCTGTACAATGTCTCTTTATAACAAGCAGGCTTGACATAATTTGTGAGAAGGAAATTTCGTTTTAAAGTCGCTTGTAATACGTTTTTCAAAGAGGAGTGATTCTCTTTTAAAAATCGTCATATGCATTCCTTGCAATCTGCAAATGTATGATGCGTATTCAGAATAAATGCAAAATAATCAGTCGGCTATGAAAATGAAAGTTTATTTCAAACTCTAACTTGTTAAACACTTATGTTTAAATATGTTAATCTTGTCGCTAATAGCCAAACACGTTTCAATAAACAAAAAGCAAAAAAAAAAAAATTAAAATTAAATAACCAAGAACTAAAATAATGCAATCTTGGTTACAAATGCTTACAGATTTAAAACAATATGACTGTTTACAATGCAAGAGTAATGCTTCCGTCTACAGATTTTTTGCCAAAAAAACAAGCTGGTTAACTTTTTCTGGTTTGAGTAGGCTGCGAAGAGGAGTGATTATGTTGCCGGCTGCACTAAACACGCGCTCTGAAGGGGTGCTAGTTGCGGTAACACATAGGTATTTTTTTTGCGAAGTCTGCCATTAAAGGAAAACGGCATCTATTTTCTTTCCACCAGTCCAGTGGCTTGTCATCACCATCAATTACTTCCTCTTGTAAGTAAGACGTGATTTCAGATTTTGCTCGCTGGTCTACAGGTGTGGATGTGAACACAGACGGCTTTGCTCTGCCAAGAAGACGACCCAGTGTTTTGATCCTTTTAGCCGGCTGTTTCTCACCTGATGACGTACCTGCCGCATCTTTTTCTTCTTCCTCCTCCACTCTGATGGGTATAGGTGGCATATTTTTTTTTCATTCCAATATGCCACCATCTCAACCTCAAGCTGTGATTTGATCACATCAAGTTGTGCAGCATCGATGTGGTCGCCCTTATAGCGTGGGTCAAGGAGGGTAGCTTTGCACATTAGTTGGAGGGTACTGTCGTCATTTTTCGAGTCGAGTTTCTCCAAAATCCTCCGTTTAATTCCTGCCGTCATCTCCACATCAGTCTCCTCCTCCTTCAGGATATCCTTTGTTAGCTGCAGCATGGGCAGCAGAGATGAGACTGTCACGTAATTTTCAGCTGATAATATATCAGTAAATTCTGCAACAGGCTTCAACCCATCCCTGACAGCCTCTAGTACAGCAATGTCCTGCCAGGTCACGTTTGGGAGTGTTCGACGACGGCTCTTGTCATCAGCAAAAACCCTTTTAATGGCAGGAAGCTGTTCCAGAATTTTTACTACCATGGCATATGTTGATCCCCAACGAGTTGTACAATCCTAAAATAACATATTAAATGACAATTATGCGTCGATTGTTAATGTTGTGATCATTTATTATAATTAAATAACATTATATTTGATTTACAAGTATTATTTCTAGTCTGACAAAAATGTCATTTTTCTTATTTTTCACTAAGATGGTTGTGCCACGATAAATATTAAGCAAATAAAATATAATAATTTGTGTACCGTTATCAGCATACGTTGAGGTAAATTTAGCTGTTCCTGCGCCTTGCGGAGCTCTTGTCGCCTCTTCCAGCTGTGAGAAAATGCCGCGTTAATATTGCGACAGATTCCAAGAGCGCGATCAGTTTTTTTTTTTCTCCTTTTGTAGTGAATAATTCACTGCCACATTCAAGTTATGGCCAAAACAGTTCAGCCATGGCCATCCGAGCCTTCGTATGGCCGCAACAATATTGGCCCCGTTATCAGTTGTAATGCATGAAATTTTACTCTGTTCTATGTCCCAATCTTGCATGGCATCTGACAGCGCCTCAGCCAGTACCTCTGCAGTGTGATTCTCCGGAATAAATGTTGTTTCCAGGCATTTTGCTTCTAGCTTCCAATCCTCCGAAATATAATGGACTGTCACAGACATATAGGGGGTCATGTTTATGCTTGACCACATGTCTGTGGTCAAAGCAACAAAGTTAGCAGCTTTCAGATCTTTAGCAATGACGTCCCTAGTTTCATTGTACAAGTTTGGGATAGCTGTTTCGGTGAAGTACTTGTGCCCCGGCAGCTCGTACTGTTTATCAAAGGTTTGGAGCAGGTCTTTAAAGCTTGCTTTCTCGACTGTATGATAGGAGACCATTTCCTTCGCAATGTACTTCGATACAGCTGCAGTGCACTGAGCCCACCTTTCACTGTTTCTTTTGTACTTTGTGCTTTTTGCAAAAGCTCCGATGATTGATGGCTGACTTCGATCTTTTCTAATCGTGCCTTCTCTTGGCACTAATTTAGCAGCCTCAGCAGGGTGGTGGCCACGCAAATGTACATGCATGTTTGTGGTTTGATTCTTTTACCGGCACAACCTTCGAGCAAAGTCTGCAAACTGCCTGCGTGACATCAGCGGGCTCACCTTTTTCATCTGGTGTAAACCCGAAATATTGCCAAATAGGCGATGTGGCATTTTTCTTTCCCACCAACTCCATCCTCCTTGTCAGAATGATAGACGGTCCTCATTTCCCATGTGTCATTCCGTGTGATAATTAATAATTACGTTAATATTTAAATAAAAGTGTAAATAAATAAAAAAGTAGACTAATAAGTAAATAAATGATCTTATAAATAAGCAAACAAATACATAAATAATCAAAAAATTGCCCCTCCCCCCGATACTATCGTGTATCGGCGATCTTACAGGCTGACGATAGGACGATATGACAATGGGCATTATCGCGCAACCCTAATGAGTAGTGTTCACTAACATGTTGTTTCTGTTGTTAGCAGACAGATAGCTTAAAGCCAAATTCACAATCAGAATCTAGTGATCCCGGAAAATAAAATAAAATAACTGTCGTATTGCACAGCCTTGTATGCAAGGACAACATAAGTTGTGATGTTGTCTATGTATAAGCCCATATAAAGGATAGACGTGTTTAATGAGGAAACTAACTGCGCAAAGGCATGCACTTTTTATCTAGACGTTTGACAAATTGTTTGAATCTCCGGTCTCAAATGAAAAAAAGTTGCACAGAAGGACCATTGTCAGCATCAGCTCAAGTAAATGGTAACCACGCTTTCGAACAAACACTTTTCTCCGCCATGCATTGTTCTTAGCAGCTCTGTGTCTCCGAGGACGGCGCTGTCTGTGATCAGGGCAGAGTAACGCAACTCTCACACACGCTGCAGTATTTGAGAGCTGCCTGCTCCGCCCCACACACACAGAGTGAAACTCTCCGACACAAGAAAAAAAACATAACTGATAACATCGGGCTGATATGGTAATAATTGAAATGTTAACAATTAAAATGATTTTTAACAATTAAAAAAACGTCTGTGAGCCCACCAATAAGCGCACAAAACGAACTCTATTAGAATCAATGATCCTTAATGTTACCTGTAAGCTACAGTTGGTTGAAGGCTCAATATCATTACCCCAGTTCCCAATGGCGTAATTCGCGTTTTCTTTTAAAGCAACATTTCATAGCAAACTACTTAAATAAACAGGTCATTGAAAGATCAGAATTTAAGCTTTACCCTTTTATCCCAGGACTCTTCCAAAACTTCTGGCTGTGGTCCTGCACAAGGCAGCATGGGTCACGTGTTCCACAGCAACAATAACACTGGGCTGCCCGCAGACGTGCCTGTCTGAAAATCGGCGTAGTGCACTCTGATTATCGGCCGATGCCGATACATTGAAAAATGCTAAATATCGGCCCGATATATCGGTCGATCTCTAGTTCTGTGCATGGATTATCTGAAGAAAGTGTACTATTCGGTATATTATTCATTATTAACAGTTTTGAACATTGCGATGCATTCCTGAAAACTCAAGTTAAATTTCCAGTTAAAGTACTATAGAACAGCTGAATGGAATGGATTCGTAATATATATTTAATCAAGTGAATGCTTGCAATGTTTCATGCATGCACAACATGGTGATTCTTATAGACGTGCTAACAGAAATTAGCATGCGGCAAAAAAATTGCATATAGTAAGTTATGCACATTGTGTGAACAGTAAATGAGTCTCTTCTGTTTTACGTGGCTGCCGCTCTCTAAAATCATGCAAGCCTATAATGAGCTGACCCTTCTCCAGTGGAAAACCAAGGCAAGCTGGATCCGTGCTGTAACTAGTCTCTCTGCAGTATGGTTCCTGTATGCCAGTGGAAAAAGTGCCGTAATCGTTCTAGTGATTTGCATGGGCTGTAGTTGCAGTTTGCAGAAAACGATGAGCCTGTATCAATGTCAGTTCTGACAGTGATGCATAGCACATCTAGCAGCTTTTAATATTGGAGTGGTCTTTGCAGAATGACACAAGCACAAACTTTTCAATATGTCCATTTAACAAATATATAAATGGCAAGCTATTTAATTGCAGAACCTTGTAATGAATTAAAGAATACATTTAAATTGTACCTCTGGAAATCAGGAAATATTTAAGCCAGGACATGCTAAACATATTCTTTACATGACATGGTACTCTATAAGTTTATGTATTGGCCACCTTCCTGAATTTGAAGTTTCACCATGTTCAACTGGTGTTTCTTTTTGCAGTTCTATATGATGACTGCAGTGGGCACCAGAGGTTCCTCTTCAACACAGCAGATTCCCGTTTTAAGGTGGAATCAGATGGGACAGTCTTAATAAAAAGGCCCGTGACCTTACATGAAGGGCACAAGAGCTTCTTTGTTCATGCCTGGGACTCAGTAGGCAAGAAGGTCACTGCAAGAGTCACGGTGCAGCTTGAGCCACAGACCAGCCATCTGCTTCTTGGTGTGGAAAATGTCCCAGCTGAACAGGTAGGATGTATTGAATGATTGTAGTGATTTTGGTCCATTTTGTTTCAAGTCCTAAAGTGTGATTAGTTTATACTTCATTGTGTCCTTCTGTTTTCCAGTCTGAGGACAGTGAGTCTGTCCCAGTGCGGGTGTTTCCATTTCACAGTAGATTCAAGAGGGAGTGGGTGATTCCTACAATCTTAGTTTCTGAAGGTGACATGGGTCCCTTTCCTAAGGAAGTAGTGAAGGTATGTCACAGTTCTATACGTTACCGACGCTTTGCTTTCAACTGTCTTATCTACTTTTATGCTCGTCCAATAAACAATGCTTTTATTTTTAGATCAGGTCCAGTAAGGATAAAGAACTTGTAATGGAGTACTGGATTACTGGTCCTGGTGCAAATGAGCCACCTAAAAACATTTTCATTATAGGCAGAACCTCTGGCCAGCTCAATGTAACACAGCCTTTGGACAGAGAGAAGTGTGCCACCTACACCGTAAGCACTGCTTCACTTTTTTTTTATAAAGATGAATTCTTTAATTCTTGACCTGAATTGAGATGCCCAAATGTTACTCCTTTTCCCCAGCTTCTGGCTCACGCTAAAGCTGTTGGATCTTCTCTTACAAAAGAGGAACCTATGGAAGTCATAATTAAAGTGGGTGATCAGAATGACAACAAGCCTGTCTTTACACAACATGTATATACGGGCAGTGTTCCAGAAGCCGTGGGTGCAGGTACAGTGTGCTGACACGCTTCACATTGCTGCTAAAGGTCTGCTTTGATACAGACCTTGCATTAGCTTGATCTTTGCATGTGCTTTCCCCTAAAATATCTAGATTATGAGATCCTGAGTGTCACGGCAACAGATGCTGATGATCCCGAGACAAGTAATGCAGCCTTAAGATACAGCATTATAAGTCAAGATCCAGCACTACCAGCTAAAGGCATGTTTGCTATTAATCCTACTACTGGGCAGATCCGACTGAATGAAGCTCAACTTGATAAGAAGGTAGGTGGGCTTTTCTTCCTCTGACCAATAACGGCTCTTAGTGTGAACAAATGTGTAACCTGGATTTTTCTTTCCAGAAATACCCTCAGTATACACTGACTGTTCAGGTTGCTGATATGATGGGAACTGGTTACGTAGTTACCTGTACAGCCGTAATCACTGTGACGGACAGTAATGACAACGCTCCTCAGTTTGACCGACAAAACGTAAGTTAGGTTTCACCCAATAATTACAACGCAGTAGCATCACCGCTGGATATGTGCTCATGTTAATGACCCTATTCTGTCCACAGTATGAGGCGACTGTGCCAGAAAATCAAAAAGACTTTGAAGTTCTGAGGTTGCCAGTGACTGATGTTGATGATCCTGAAACTCCTGCCTGGTTCACAAAGTTTAAGATTATCCAAGGGAATGATGGGAATGTCTTCAATGTGTCAACTGCCCCTGGTGGCCTGGATGGCGTCGTCACTCTAGTAAAGGTAAAATCCCAGTTTTACAGCTGTCATGTTTCAAATGTTTATTCTTTAATACATGGGCAGGGTTTACTGGGTTACAGTGAAAGAGTTAATATGGAGAATGTACACTTACACCGTATCAAAATTAAACTAAGTACAGGTTTCTTCAAAAATTATGTAAACCACTAATCAGTCCAATAACCTTTTTGTGGTTTTAAATGTCTACCGTTGTGCTTGGTTCCTTAAGATATGAGTCAGATATCTGTCCTATTGATATAGAAATTTCCTAGGTGCAAAGTTACTAGTAATTTTACATGACGTGCTTGTTTCCCTGATGTAGGAGCTGGACTTTGAGAAGAAGAACAAATACACGCTGATGGTTACAGTGGAGAATGAAGCTCCATTTGCTATCCGGCTGCCCACAGCCACAGCCACAGTGGTGGTGAATGTGGAGGATAAGAATGAAGCTCCAGTGTTCAATCCACGCGAGAAGCATGTGTCTGTGGAAGAGAACTTGGCTGTGAATGAGATAGTGACTCAGTATACAGCAACCGATCCAGACACTCGCATGAAACAGACAATAGAGTAATGAAATGCATTTATTTTCTAATGTGGTTGTATCTGCCATGTTTATGATCCAAGAATTTTACCTAACCTACTACTTGTACCTCACCTCTCAGGTATAGAATGGTTCCAGATCAACTTGGATGGCTAGCTATTAATAAAACTACTGGCTACGTCGCTGTTAAGAGCAAAATGGACCGAGAAGAATCCTCTCTTATTGATGGAAAATACAAAGCTCTGGTTCTTGCTGTTGATAATGGTACCTTTTTTTTGTCCATGTTACCCTTAATCTAAATCAGGGAGATGCATGTAGTCCTTGAATCTTAAGCCTTTTTGGGTTTTGCAGGTGCCCCTCCTACCACAGGGACTGGGACATTGATTGTGGACCTGAAGGATGTGAATGATAATGCCCCAACAATCGACCAAAGAGAGATCCGTATCTGTAACAAGGACCCCGAGCCAGTGTTCCTCTCCGTCAGTGACAAGGACGGGCCTCAGTTTGGCCCCCCCTTCAGAGTGGAGCTTCGGGATAAATCCAGCAACAACTGGACTGCAAAAATGAATGAAAGCAGTAAGCATGTAGCTGTTTGAAGAAGAGGGAAAAAACTGGGGTGGAGTTGGGATGTCCAACTGTGCTTTATCACCTTGATCGGGGTGGGGTGACTGAGAGGTGATGAAACAAAGGCTACAGTGATTGTAGCCAATAGTATGTTTTTAATCAGTGAGTGATGGGTGGGGCCAATCTGCTTTTATCCAGGGCCAGTGAATTGTGCCAATCAGGCACTAGTCAGCATTGCAGGTCCCATGTAATGTGAGCAAACCCTGTAAATAACTTGTCAGCGTGGAAACTGTAAATACCACTTGTATTGAAATGAAAAGCTAGTTACCATTAGTTCTCTCCTGTTACACCTAGTAAACAAAGGCTTTAATGTTTCCACACTATAATTAAACAGGTGCGGTCTTTGGATGAGGTTTTTTGTGAACTTTTAAAAAAAAAAAAATCTGGTCTGTTCTATTTGTTCTGATTCTAACTTTGCCCCCTTCCCCTCCCCTCCCCCCCTTTCAGATACAGGCATTATACTCACATTGAAGGAACAGCTACCACGGGACAAGTACAATGTGGTCCTAAGGATCTTTGACAATAATAACCTTTTTCAAGATAATACTCTCGCTGCTGAAGTCTGTGACTGCACCGGAAAGGACGCCAGGTGTGACGACAAATACGTTGCTGGCTTGGAGCTGCCGGGGATTCTGGGAATCTTGGCAGCTATCCTACTCCTGCTTTGTAAGTAGTGCCTCTGTGTCTTGGGTGGTTTTTAATTGTATTTTTTATAGAATTGGCACAGCCTCCTGATTTCCTTCCCCTGCCACCCCTCAGTGCTTGTCCTGCTGCTGCTCATGTTCCTGAGGAGAAGGACCCGGGTGAAAAAGGAGCCGCTGCTCCAGGATGACGACATCCGGGACAACATCTACTACTATGATGAGGAAGGTGGTGGAGAGGAAGATCAGGTAGGTGCCAAAGGCTCTGAATAGTATAGATCGTTCCGGGGTACTTTTTCCCCAAAAGCTCCAATTAGCGACTTGCAGCGGTTTGAACCATTCAGTTGTACTCCGCTTTGATGAAACGTATCTGCCGTCTGTGTTTGCAACTCTGTTTAAATCATGCTGAGGTTTTATTTGGGTTAGTTTACATCGGAGTGCTCTGGGAATCATGGCAAATTTTGTAGAATTGAGAACCAAGGACTGTTTTGATGGTGTCCTGTATTTTGAAGAGTTGCAGTTAACTGAGTTGTCCTGTCTTCACCCTGCTCCCTTACAATCAGGACTACGATTTAAGTCAGATACACAGAGGACTGGATAACAGGCCGGACGTTTTCCGTAATGACGTGGCTCCGACGTTCCTGGCTGCACCACAGTACCGGCCCAGGCCCGCCAACCCTGAAGACATCGGCAACTTCATTGACGATGTGAGTGGGGAGTGGTTTGTACGCGTTGTGCGACGTGAGCGTGGGTTCATTAATGCTGGAGTCCTCGATCCACAAATTTGGTCGCTGCTGTCATTAATGTGATTTAAAGTGTGATTTATAAGATGGTGTCTGTTTTAAAACTTTCCAGAACTTGAAGGCTGCAGATACAGATCCAACGGCTCCCCCCTATGATTCCTTGTTGGTGTTTGATTATGAGGGAGGGGGCTCAGATGCTGGTTCCCTCAGCTCTCTTAACTCCTCCAGCTCTGGGGAGGACCAAGACTACAACTGCCTAAATGAATGGGGGCCACGATTTAAGAAGCTGGCTGACATGTATGGTGGTGGTGAAGAGGACTGAAGGTCATGTGACAGACTTTGTGCTTGTGCCCATTGAGTCCTGTGCCGCTCTGTCCTAACAGACTGTTGCCTTGCTCTCTGGTTCTTACTCCACACTTGTGGTTTAATGGGAGTTGCTTTTGAATGTGAGATCATTCTCTGAAGTCTGATGTGGGGCTAGGACACGAGTTTGTGTGTATATACATACCAAATGAACTTGGATTAATTGTTAAAATGATGATTAAAGGTGATTGAATATTTTAAAGTGCTTTCCATGCTCAGTTTAAATTTAATTCATGGTCATATTTAGTGCCTTAGACATTTTTCACTTTGCTTTTATGAGTGTTTTTCACACTTGCATTCATTGTGATTTGTTAGGAAGTTTTGTTAAAGATTTTTATTAAAATATTTAAAACAAATGCCTCTGGACTGATACTTTTGGCATTTAGTAATCTGAACCTACTTGTTCTGTGTGTTGAGTTGGTCTCCTTCATGAAGAACGGCTTCTCTTGGAGTAGGTAACACACAGCAGTGCTGATTAAATTGTCAAGCAAAGTTTAGGGTTGATACCTCTTTTAACATGCAGATCAGACTTGGCGTGTTGACCATAGTCTTTGTGAAAATCTGCTCGTGGCCCAGTAAATTGTCAGTATTCCTGTAAACCCTAATGATATTATAGGGACTTGGTGATCAAAGTTCTCTGAATAACTTCATTTTTATCCCCTTGTCTGCTATGCTTGCATTTAAGAATAGAGTTGTAATTAAACACGTGCACAGACCTGTCAAGTGATATGATACTAGTGCTGAAGTGTGATGGTATGAAACAGCTCGTTCCTGCCAGTTTTATTTGGCAGTCTTTTCAAAACTGCTCACAATGAAGGTTTGTGGTTGTCTGGCGCCTCCCTCTGGACACCCGGGGCATTCCGATGAGGGCCGCCTCAGGTGTCCGTGGGGGGCTTCAGTTACTCTGCAATGAATTGCATTGTGGGCTATGGAGGGGAAGAGAGATGAATTGGGACAAACTGGTACCAATGTTGGCCTGTGTGTATCTCCTGTTGTGAAAAGAGTGCATTTATATAGTAATAACAGGTGTATATCTAGATAGGATTGTTACCTTGCTCGCTTGCAAATCCTTTTTTGTGACTGATAAATCGCGATGAATAAATGTAAATTTACAGTAAGTACTGATGAGTCCGCATTGTCGAGTATTTGGGAGTGTGTATAAAATCGGGGATTTTTCCATTATATTCGTTCTGAAGCTTAGTGGTGTTTAAAGAAAGCTGACCAAGGCGTAATAAACGAAATGTTACCGCACTTTAGCTACCTCGTCAGTTTAATTTAAATTTCAGTACTATTGTTTTGTCATCCATCTGCAGCAATGACAGATCATGGTGTCTCATTTTGTAAGAGGCCCGCTCGATGCGTCGCACGTTATGTACAAGCAAGTCATGTCGCAAGGACCATCATATTCAAGAAATTACGTTAAAGCATTTTTTCACTGTTACAGGAAACAAAAGACGTTTTTCAGGTCCTCAAAATATAAACCTAAATTTAAAAAAATCTGAATGCAATACAAAAAACCGTGAAATGCCAGGCTTTTATTTGGTGACATGATGAAGATTAGGGCTGGCTAGGGGTTAAGGTTGTCATAGTTAGGGTTGGGGGCTTTGCGAATAGAAATAAATGGAGAGTCTCCACAATAATGAGTAGTGGAGGTGTGTGTGATTGTTTTACGATTAGATGGAAAAAAGCGAAGGGCCGATCGGTTCTTTTCTGGCAACAGCAGAGGGTGGTGTTGGACTCATGGAAGTCCGAAGGGGATCTGCTGCCTGGCACTGAGAAGAAATCCTCCTCTTGCTGCTTTCAGGTTCTGTATTAGGGCTGGGGGTAAGCGATTATTTTTAAAACTATTATTCGGGCGATTATTTTATCGAATAGTCGACTATTCTAATGACTAATTAGATCATTTATCTAACTTATTTTTCTGTTGCATGATTAAAAAAAAAAAAAATCACTAATTGCCCCTAAAGATTAAATAGATTACTTTATTATACAAAAGTATCCAAAGCCAAACATCTTTTGCTTAAAACAAAATAACAGCAGTGTTATACAAAATGGTTTTGTTAAACAAAACTCTTTTACAGTACCAATAACTCAAGTTTAAAGGTTTTGGAAAAAAAAGTTGTAGTGCAAAACAAAACACTGTGGAGTTCACAGTATGGATATCCCAGCTTGTTCAAGACAAAATAAAATTACTGTTTCACAGGCTAGATAGCGGTGTTCTGTTAGCTATAAGTTAGCCATCCTTACCAATAATGCCAGCAGTATATGCTATTTCTAACTAACGTTAGCTCAACACTGTTTAGCCACTAGGTATTAGCAGAAATCAAACACAAACACCGTTAGCTCACATCAACGAAGTGCGGAGAGCTCAAGTACACGTTGCACAATACACTACTAACATCACACAAACATGCAATTAATTTAGTAAACATTGGCGAGAGTAACGTTACTTCTGTTCTCCGGCGTCACGAGTAACAATGGGGTGCCTTCGCTTCAGATGCTCCCACATGGAAGTCGTGCTGGTGTGGTATGCTAGCTCCATCTTGCAAAGACTGCATATAACTATACCGTTGCGTTTCTGGCTGTGTTTAAAATATTCCCACACCTTTGAGGTAGGACGGCGAGTTGTTTTCTGATGACATGTATTGCTTGGGAGTGCAGGCTGCTGAACCTGAGAAGTGGACGGAGTTTCGTTATCCATGCTGCTTTGTTTTGGTCGCCCACGTGCGTCTGGTGAGTGGGCGTGATGTGTCGACTACTGGATTTGACGTCGACGTTTTTTTAGAACCGAGTCGTCGACGTCATCGACGCGTCGCTGCAGGCCTACTAAACAATGATATGTTTAATGGATTGAGGAACAATGATATTTTTCCAAACTAACCTCTTGGATTGGCTTCACATCACTATAATCGATAAGCAGCGCTTTAAAGTGCATGATTTTTTTTTTCTCTAAACTATTCAATAAATATTTAAGACATGTAGATGTACCTTACATAAGAAAGGTGAAAACTGGCTGATATAAGCAGTTGTTGTCCTAATATATTAGCTAGGCACGTCTGATGCTTGTTCAAGCCTGTAAGACATTCCATCTTAGGATAGGATGGTGAAAACAGAAAGCAGTTCGGAGTAAACACAACCTCCTGTGTTTGATATGCACACTGAGACTGAGGTCACAGTGACCCGAGTCACCTGATCATAGGTAGGATCTGAGACTGTGAAGACAGCATGCCTTCTAAAGCAAACCAGTTTTGGTAGCCTGCTTTTGGATGATAAGAACTGTACCGGAAG